>NC_060896.1:28292776-28392776 GCF_014805685.1 Silurus meridionalis
TCAGTACCGAGACAACGAGCAGGTGATCATCGATGACAGACTGGAGAAAGAGGAGCTGCAAAGACAACGGGAGCAGAAAGAGCTGGAGGAGAAGGCAGCTGTAAAGGTGACCTTAAGTCTAAAATAGTAAAAAAATAATAATAATAAAAAGAAAAAGAAAAAAAAAAAGAAAAAATTATATATATATAAAAAAAAAATAATCTAAGTATTTTTTTTTCTTCTATAAAAAAAATAAGCAGTTAAAAAAATTATATATATATATATATAAATAATCATTATATAAAAAAATAAAAGTATTAATCAAAAAATAATAAAATACAAGCTCTAGGGTACTGAAGGTCTTTAAATATAATAAAACTGTTAAATATCATAAAGCGACAATATAATTATAATTCAAATGTAAACAATAATAATATCAATACTATTTTAGATGCAAGTATATAAATACACAAGTAAATAACTAAATAAAAAGGTCTAATTTATCTGGTTCCATGTTAAATATTTATTTATTAATTTGTGTATTTAATACATTTATTATCATTTTATTATTTATAAATTGAACAAAGACGGTTTAATGTTGTTTTTTTACATAAAAAAATTGCCATCAGGCCTCAATTGTCTGCGGAAAGAATTAATGGAACTTCACAAGAGAATAATAATAAATATTACACAATATTAATACATTAAAAACAGAATTTTTTTTGTGAAAGTAAAAAAATAAATAAAAATACCATAATTAAAAAAAGTTGTACTTGTTTATTAATCACTATTATAATTATATAATTATATATATATATTTTAACATTAAAATTATTTGGAGAAATGACGACTGTTTAAACTCGTACTAAAATAATATATTAATATAATATAAATATCTCTCACTACGTTCTTTTCATTAAAGGTGCAGTATTTACATGTAGATGTTTTTGTGCAGCTCCAGGCGTGGTGGAGAGGAACCCTGGTCAGAAAGTGTCTCGGTCCATATGGAAAGCAGAAGAAACCCCAACAGAAGAAGGGCAAAAAAGGAAAGAAGAAGAAGAAGTGATGTGGAGGCAAATAAAACAGCACAAAAGGCAGAAAAGGGAACTTTATTAATTCATATTATAATAAATCCAAATGTTCAAAAAATACTTTTAACATTTTACTAAATTTTATTACAGTCGAAAACTTTTACGGGACAAAAAAAAGAAAAAAAAAAAAAGAAAGAAAAGCACGCTGTCTGATTGAAGTATGTAGTGCATCATTGTGTGTGTGTGTGTGTGTGTGTGTGTGTGTGTGTGTGTGTGTGTGTGTGTGTGGTCAGTGGTGCATACTTGTAAACGTATGGAATGTATTAATTTACTGTACAGACACGCAGGTAAAAACCCTGCCCAAGGGTCCACATCATAATCAGCTGCTGGGAAAAAAAAACCCCTAGGTCCAAATAAAATATAAAAAAATAACAAATAAAAAAAATACAAAAACATCTATAATATTATATTCTATTTTTTACTTCCTTCTTTAAAACACCAGGGTCTAAAAAAATTTAATATTTATTTATATTTTATATTATATATATATATATATATATATATATATATATATATATATATATATATATATATAAAAATATAAATAAATATAACATTTTGTCTTTATGAAGAATTCTGGGTAGCTTTAGTGCACTGACTTTACCGCTACATTATTCACCTGGAACTGCGCCTCCGTCTGGTAATGAGCTGAATGTCTCGCCGTTCGTTTCCTGTTTCTACGTTAAAGTTCTAATCAAAGCACCAGACGCCCCCGAAACCCAGCCGAGGGGCAGCAGTCAGAAATTTACACAAAAAAAGGGTGTGTGTATGTATGTATAAATATTTACACATATACACACACAGAAAGCCATTTCTGCAGGATAAAATATATATATATATATATATATATATATATATATATATATATATATATATATATATATATATATATATATATTTGTTTTTGGGAACAGCAGTATGTCGAAATTCTGATTTATAATCCTTTTATTTAAATAACATTTTAATATTGATATTTTTGTTTGAATTTCTGCCCTAAAATCACACAAAAAAAATAAAAATTTGTTGTGATTTACTATCAAAATTTATTCTAAATTCAAAATTCTTTTAATCTTAAATTTAAAATTCATAACCCAAATTTTTATCTCTAAAACGTATTACTTTTAACCGATAATTTGAAAAGTTTTTTTTTATTTTATTATTATTATTATTCTACCAAAATGCAAAATTTATGAATATTTTTTCTTTATTCTGACAAACTTTTAAACTAAAAATGTAATCAAAATCTGGACAAATCGCAAAGTATCTTTCGTTTATTATCTTCTATTAATAATTCTGACGTATTTCAGATCTCTACATCTAAAAACTGAATTCTAATTTTTTTTACGTAAAATTACCACTTTTTACCTCCTTCGAATTTTAATTTTCCACGTCACTTCAGCACGTCGTCCTGCTAAACTCTGAGCCACGCAGATAAACGTAGATTATGATGCTACAGATATATATATATATATAAAAATAAAAATAAATAAATAAAAAAAAAAGATGTGTAGCTTAATTTTGTCCCAGATTTTATGCTAAAAGAATTTAATTAGTGAAAAGATTTATTTAAAATTGTATTAAAAAATATGAGGAATTTTTTTGATTGGATTCAAAATTAAAATAATCTGACATAAATTACAATTTTGACCAAATAAGTAAAAAAGTTTAAATAACGCTTCAGTGTCGACATACTGCGGCAACAAAAACTTTTTTTTCTCCCACATGGTGAAATGTGCTTCCATAAAAAAAAAAAAAACAAGCGTACAGCTTTCGATTGTAGAATCACAGATACGCACAAGCAAGCCATGCAATAGTGACTACGGCCTTACTGCCTAACACCGTGTGTCTGTATTCAAGCCCCGCCCCCTTTAAACTCCTCCCCTTTCCCCTCTTTATATGTAGTAACTCGTTCATGCATTGAAAGAAAATAAGAAAGAAAGTAACACTCGTGGCTCCGGGAATCGCACTTTCGCACAACAGTTCACATTTTAACACATTCACAACATATGGGAGGGAAAAAATCATTTCTTATTTTGGAGAGAGAAAAAAAAAAAGTCAGTTACAAAACCTTCCGAATAAATACAATGATGAAGAAATAAAAAATACCGTAACACTATGGAAATTTTGTGTTTTTTTCTCCCACAAATTGTGAATGATCGATTTAAAACTGATCTAGAAACAAGGCTGTAGGTTATAAAAAAGAAAAACTTTGATATATATATATAATTCTTTTTTCAAAATGTAGTCCCTTAAAAGTCACAAATAGTCTCTTGCTTTATTTTAATAAACTATTATATAATTATTGTATAAACTATAATATTAAATATTTAGATGTTTCAAAACAGCGGGTGTTCATAGTCTTTGGGGAAACAGCGTCACCCTGTGGCCACAAACGTACATTTCTGATAGATTTTTGTGCACGATTTTAGCATCGCTCAAAGAGTGAGTTAGTGTGATTTACTCGAAACATCTGAGAGTCAGATGTGATGATTTAACAGTAATAGTAATAATAATAATAATAATAATAATAATAATTATAATAGGTGCAAAACGATGTGATAAAGAAAAATCCACAAGATAAAGAAAAATCCACAAGAGAAGAAAAATCTCTGGAACGATGGAGTGAATGCTGGTGTTGTGAGTCAGAATGGGATGATCAGCATCTCCTGTGCTCTTTTCCGCCCCGCAGTCACTTACCTCCTCCTCCTTTCGTTCCTTGGTGCGAGAGGAACCGAGTGAGAAGATTGAGGGATGAGCGCATTCTGGTGTTCGGTCTCTCTTCTCTTTGTAGCCCGTAATAAAGTAGTGGAAATAGGAAATCCTGTAGTGTGGCCATGCCCATGCCCCGCCCACATCCCACCCACCAGTGGCAGGCAGTCCTACATAGAGAGGGCGGAGCAGCTGGTTGGTGATGTCACGTTTTTGGGCGGTGCCAGGTCGAGCAGGGCGCGTACCGTCATCGCAACCTGCTCCAGACCTTTCTCCTCCAGGATGTGAAGCGGGAGACAGAGCTGACTCTGAGAGGACAACATTAACATGAAGAGAGGAGAGAGAGAGAGAGAGAGAGAGAGAGAGAGAGAGCACAAACATACATAGAAAAAGATGACAACACAGACGTAAAGAAAGATAGAAAAATAGAGGAATCAGAAAGAGAGAAATGAGGAAAAGACAAGATAAAGAGAGGAGAAAATGATAGATAGATAGATAGATAGATAGATAGATAGATAGATAGATAGATAGATAGATAGATAGATAGATAGATAGATAGATAGATATGGAAAAAAGATGATAGAGAAAGATATAGAAAGGGATTGATGGAGACGAATAAAAGAGAAAGATAGAAATGATACGGTGGAGACCGATAAAAGATAAAAAGAGAGAGAGAGAGAGAGAGAGAGAGAGAGAGAGAGAGAGAGAGAGAGAGAACAAGATGGGAAGCCAACAGAAAACAGAGAGAAATGGGGGTGAAAAGAGAAAACAAATACATGGAAAAAATGACAGCACAGATAGAAAAAAGAAAGAACGATTGAGGGACAGTAGATAGAGAAAAGAGAAATGTAGAAAAAGACAAGATAGAGAGATGTAGACAAAGTGAAAGACAAATAAAAAGAAAGAAATGATACCATGGAGACAGAGACAGAAAGAGATGAGAGAGAGAGAGAGAGAGAGAGAGAGAGAGAGAGAGAGAGATGGGAACAAAACGAAAAAGGGGCGTGTCAATGGATAATGATAAAAATGAAAAGTCTCAAATAAAATAAATGATAACAAAATTAAAATGTCAAACATAAGAGTAGAATTGTATAAAATTAAGAATGGAGTGAGAGATGAACGAATAGGAGGAAAAAGAAAGCTGAGTAAAACCCAGGATGGAATAGACGAGAAGCGGATCAGGAATCGGAGAAGATGCGGATGTTCTGAAGCGTGACTCTATACATATATAGACTCTATATCAGAGACTACAAAACACCTAACGCACGTGTCAATCATTCTGAACTTGATGGATGAGAGGCGTAAATGTTTTCATTGGTTTGTATTTATACTGAATGAGTGTGTGATATATATACTATAGAGACACCTGATTGTGGACATTTGCTCTTATAATAACCTCCACTCTTCTGAGATGATGTTCCACTAGATTTTGTGGAGATGGTGGAGCTTCATTCAGCTACAAGTGTGTTAGTAAAGTCAGGTGCTGATGTAAGCGAGAAGGTGACGAGGCCTGGGGTTCAGTCAACGTTCCCAAAGGTTGTCTGATCCCAAAGATCTTAATGGAGCTGGTTTTGTACACAGGAGCATCGTCATGCTGGAACAGGCTTTGAGTTTAAGGAAGAATCACATGTTTGGAATGTCAGGTGTCCAAATACTTTTGCAAATAGTGTCCTATCATTACCTTCCTTACAAAGCCATGTTCTCAGCACACCTCTGTTTTTACAACAACAAAAAAGCTCAATTTTCTAGATCTGATCTGACTTCACGTGCGTCACGTCTAATACTCTTACTGTCCCGATGTAACGATCTGCAGAATAATTCCATGATGAGTTTAGAACTGCTGGATGGGGATTCGGAGCATCAAAGAGAACCAGAAACAGTGAAAGACAAGGATTCAATTTTATTGTAAAAGTTTTGAAGAAGCATGAACGTAAAGGAGTTTTAGAACTTTAGGCAACAGCGTATAAAACCACACACACACACACACACACACACACACACACACACACACACACACACACACACACACACACACACACACACACACACACACACACACACACACAAAATTGTTTAAACCAATGCTTCCTGAACATTTTTTGGCTGAAGTCCTCTTTCAACAAGCTCAAGTACTGCACTCCAAATACTTCTTTATGTGAAAGACCATAGTTGCTTTAAATAGATGGAGATCATCATGGTGCTAATTGGCGAAGACCAGACTTCTATCTCTACATATTATCTGCAGTGGCTTCTAGGTTCTGCCTTTACAATCCATTTGGACCTGCCTGATCTTAAACCATCTCAACAAGCAGCAACTCCACTCCAAGGTTCAACAAACCCTCGATCTTTTCCTCAAGACCATAGAGACATGTAGAATGTCCGATAAACAAAGTGCTTCATTTGCAAGCTCCTGCTTGACTTCAACCCTGCGATCGTAAGGGAGGTGAACCTTGAGGAACTTGCCAATGTGAACTTATTGCCCTTAATAGGGCCACCATTGGCAATTAAAAAAATCCATACCGATAGTTTTTCCGGGTTCCGGTCCACCGTCATTACGAGAGCGGCCTCTAGAGGCGAATCACTAACACCACGTGCCGTTTTTACATGCGAGACTGTGCGCTGCACAGAGAGCTCTATATTTTTTTTACTTATATTTATTATTTACATTACATTTACATGACTTTCCGATTATCCTGCAGATGATCTTTGAAGAGAGAAAAAAAAAAAACACCGGTTATCGTACCTGAACATAAGGTTTCGGATCACCTCACATACAAAAACCCTGACCTTTATTTTCTCAAAGCTATATTCTAGCTATCTTAATAACTTACAAAGTTACAGATACCTTATTTCAACATCATTTCCTTTTTATCATCAAAACAAAAAGGCCTCGATTTCAGAATACATTATTGCAGATTAAAGACAATCATAACTGTATGCTCAGAAATGCACACCACCAAAAAAAGCAGGCGATTGAAAAGCTCAGAAATAACAGCAGCGTTTCTCATCAAAGAGTTCAACAAGTCCACTCTTTGGAGAGAAAAATTGTAGAATGTTTGGATGCAAACAGGGGCACTTGTCGGCTTAATGAACTTATGGCTACTTCCAATGAGCAGTGAGAAGTTTTCCAGTGAGCCAGGCTTCGGGGAAATTCCTGATACAAATAATTTCCAAATGTCTGAGTCTACAATGTTCAACAAACAGTAAAAAAAAAAACAGCTCTTGACATGAGACTCAGACAAAAATCAGCCGTCTGTAATTAATAAAATGATCCAATAAGATGCGCTTTATGGCTTGACTGTGTGCTTTTTATAGTTAAACCTCGAAGGGACTGTGTAGGGAAAGATAACCGCGATTGTCTGGTTGATTAGTGCTGACGGTAAACACAATCGTTCCGTTTCCCCCCCCCCAGTGGATTAGACACACACTGTAAGTGTATGAGTGCTGATTAGAAACAGGGCACTAGGTGGCAGTACAGTGCACACAACAGAGACATGAAGGACAGGTAAAACAGGGCAAAGCCGGTCAGTTGGGATGGAGGTGATGGGTGCATAGGGGGCGCTAGTGAGAGCAAAGCTTCAATCAATCTGTATAAACACGTTGCTTTGCCCTCCAACACCTCGGCAACCGAACACAAGCTTCCCTACAGTAGTGGTATAAAACCACACAGGAGGGGCGGAGTTTAGGTAACCATACAGTGGGCGGGGTTATGGAAATAGGGGTGGGAATGCGGTGGAATTACGGAAATGTCCGAGAGGTGGGGTTTTTGGAAACAACGGGGTGGAATTACAAAAATGAGAAGTAATAAAGCATTAAAAATGTAAAATTAGAGATGGAAAGAGGTGAAAAAGAGAAGACCATTTTAGGAGATAGAAGAAGGGAAGAGAAAGAGAGTTAATAATTTTAGCTTCATTAGCAGCAGGGCATTAAAGTGCGTAAACTATTTATTAGAAGAGCTTTTTAAAAAGAAAAAAAAGAGCAAGATTGGAAATTACTAACATAAATAAATAAATGAATTAATTTATTAAGTAAAACATTTTCTTTAACATAAAAAAGGGAAAAAAAATTCATTAATTCCATTAAGAGCTAAACCCGTGACCTTAAGCATAAACAAACTAATGGCCTTTAGCATTAAATAAATGAATAAATGAACTAATAAAGGGTTTAACCTGCTCAAGCATGCTAGCTTGATTCTTTTTTTAAAGCTCACCTGAGGGACGCCGATTTTACGGCACGCCTCCAGGAAGTTCTCTACGTTCCGTCGACATTTGGCCATGGTCAGTTTGGGCTGAAAAGGAATAAAATGTTGCTGTGAAACATCCACACACATGGTGGAGGAAAAAAATCCCTAGGTATACAGTGTTACTGACCACCGCAGGCGAGGGCACGTGGATGCTGGGTACTGAACGAGGTCGCACGTGATTGGCCAGATGGCACAGCACCACCCCGTCCGTCAGCGCCACCCCCAGGTCGCTAGGCAAAGATACTTTCAGCCGAGACTCGATGTTCTGCGATCAGGAGAAACGGAAGCAAAAAATGCATTATTTTATCACGACGGAATAATTTTTACATGGCGTAAGAAATCTTGATCCTACAGCAACATGTCTTCTGCATGTAGCTCTAACGCCGGATTATCAAATACCCACACACGCATTTACCGTAATCTGAAACAGGGATTCATTAATTCGGTGATGATCGTTACGGTTGCCGTGGAAACCCAGCCTAGGTCGCTAAGCAACACTAATGCTAGAGCATAGCTAAATGTTTGTTATATATACACACCAAAAAAAAAAAAAGGGGAAGAAATGTAGTCTAATTTAAGTCAAAGTATGCAAGTGTTTCAGTAATAAAACAGCTTTAAAATATAGAAAGTAAAAAAATACATAAAAAAAAAAGATACGGTTAAACATTTTTTTTAACTTGATGCTATGACTTGAGGCAACAATCGCATATGTGTCACGTGAGGATGCTAGCAAGCTAGATCAGTTTGTTGGAAAGTCTAGACACGAATAAATATGAATAATTTAAATATCTGTAGCACAGTGTTCTCTGCATTGTATTGCAGAAGTAATATTTTGGCTGCAAAACTGCCATAACAAAACCACTGCCCCTCCTCACCCCCCCACTGGCATGGCGAGGGGAAGTGATTGTTCCCTCACTTCATGAGGAAGTGCTGCTGTTTATGAACAACACAACAGGTCCAGGTCGAGTAAACGACTGGGAAGAAAGCACAGATTATGACAATAATACGTGTGTGTGTGTGTGTGTGTGTGTGTGGGATGATGAAGGGTTGTGTATTGGTTGTATTGTTGAACACTGAGAAGATGATGGAGAACCTTTCTGAGCTGTTCCACCAGTTGAGCTTCTTCTCCTGTGAGCCCTGGAGCTGGTGATGGTGTAGGAGTCGTGTCATTTGGCTCCGCCTTCCCACCTCTCGAGTCTTACACACACACACACACACACAAACACAAAAATAAATAAATAAATAAATAAATAAATAAATAAATAAATAAAGCTGATTATTAAAATAAAATGTAAAAAATCTTGTGAATGGGGAAAGAGTAAAATAATTTATCAGATAAACAGCTTTCAAAATTCTTACTCAATTATATAAATAATAATAAATATTAATTAATTGAAGTGGTTTGAATTTTCTTTTTACCCCCTGAAGGTGTCATTTATGTTCTGCATTTACTTATTTATAAAATTTTTGCAGTTAAATTATTAATTAATTGATTTATTCTTTTGTCTTTAAAAAAAAAAAAAAAAAGTATACTTTTTATTCATTATGCATTTTTTAAGTATAATATATAATAAATAACAATTCCTTTGTTTATAAAAGTTATACAAGTTGTTTAAATGTATTTATTTCCTATTTCTTTTTTACTGAGAACAATTTATTTAAATTTGACATGTTTGGGGGATTTTTATTTATTTATTTTTTTAAGCTAAATTGTGGTTGAAGTCTTTATATTTTATTTTATTGACTTTAACCGGTTATAATTTTGATGTGTGTTCTTGTACCTCGTTTCTTCTCCTCCCTCTGGCTCAGGCGGTACAGGAAGCTCTCGGGTCGGGAGGCGGATCCTCGGGAGGGGGGCGGGGCAGCGTGGCCGGGGTAAGAGGGGGACTGGAGGACTGTGTGAGATACAGAGTGAGCAGTGTGAGGGAGGATAAATAAACAGGGAAAAGTAATAATCAATCTATAAATAGATAAATAAACAAATAAATAAAAAGTAATGGCTTACGAGTGGAGGACAGCGAGGCTCGTCCTCCCCCTGCTGTGAACGTTTAAGGAATAGAGAACAAGTGAATATTTCACAGGAAAAATGTTAATCATGTTTCATACACTTTTAATTTCATTTAATTTTACACAAACACAAAGACACAAAAATAAAATAGATAAACTGCAATTCATGTTTTTTACACTTAGACTCAAGAGGAAAGTTTTTATTGGTTAACATTTTTGCAATATTTACCCGTACAAAAAAAAAAAATAAATAAATAAAAAAAGCAGATGAGAGAGAGACAAAAAAAATAAACAACAACAAGAATAAACAGGTCAATTCTGATGAGCTCTGACCATAAAGAGGGCGGAGTCGTCTGTATGAGTAGAACGTCTGGAAGGGTACAGATTCTGAAGTGAGACAGGGAGAGACGTGTTATACGAGAGGAAAGGCGTGTAAAATTGGAGGTATAATACGTGATGTTAGATGTGACGGCTCACCTCGCTGTCTGTCGGACTGAGTTTAGGCGGACTCTGAGCAGACTTCTGCTGGGGAAAGTGGAACGAAAGCTCAATGTTACGCCGGATATGAATACAATTATTCATAAATCGTGACGCAGGTATCTACATTAGCTAACGTTAGGAATGTTAATACGGATGAAACGTTTCACGCTTATCACGGTTTTGATGTTTAGGTGAATTTACCTTGACGTAACTCCTTAGGGGTTCCCTCTGTACGCCTCGCGCTCTGTGCCTCTCCTCTTCGTACCTCTGAGCGGCGAGTTGAGCCTCCCGGCGCATGCGCTCCACACCGCCGCCTGATCCCGCCCTCTAAAACACACACACACACACACGGTGTTAATGTGTGTACAATGTATAGTGTTATAAAATTACAATAAGAAAATAAGAAAAATCCAGAAACGTACCTGGCCATGAGACAGAGATGTGCCACCTGTATCTACACTTCTGCAAAAAAAAACAACAAAAAAATAAAGACACCATTCTATAATAATAATCATAAAGATATAACGAGTGTAAGACACTAATTAGATACCAGCTTTGTTGGTTGTCATAGCAACAAGCCAACTTTCCATAGTTGCAAAGAATTTCATGACTATATAATGTGAAATTTCCAGTATATGTTTATCTAAGTGTGTGTGTGTGTGTGTGTGTGTGTGTATTTACCGATTGTGTAAAGAGATTCTCGCATCTCTGGAGGAACCCGCTTTCACAGGTGAGCCCTATAAACAAAAATAAGGTAAGATATAAAGAAAATCAAAGACACACACACTCACACACACGCTCGCACACACACGCACGTGCGCGCTCACACACACGCTCACACACACCTCTTGGGTGATTCGTCTCTCTATGTAGGCCATAAACTGAGTGCTAAGGCTGATTGGGTCCCGTCCTTGGCTCCGCCCATCCTCCTCTTCCTCCTCCCCTGTGCAGCTGTCAATAAAGTCGATCTGATCGAGCTCCGTCTCCACTTCAGGGAAAATATTCATTAATGAGAGTTGAAGTTGCTGAGAAGTAATTTATGAAAAAGTAGAATTTATTCGTAAAAGATTTCTCATACGTATCCCGTTAGCCAGCAGGGATCCTGTCTTGTGCTCGTCTCGCTCTCGTTCTCGCCGCTGTCTCTGCTCTCTGGTTAACTCCGCCACTCTTAAAGGCAGGTCCGACAGCTCGTCCGAGGGCTGGGGTGGGTGGGGGGAGGGGGAGATGATAGTTAGAAACCAGGGCGAGCTCGTTTAGAAACCAGCGCAAGTTTGTTTAGAAACCAGTGCGAGCTCGTTCAGAAACCAGTGCGAGTTTGTTTAGAAACCAGTGCGAGCTCTTTCAGAAACCGCCTGCCTGTAGCGATAATGGAGCAGTGAAGTGGCGTACGACAAGCGTTTACTGTTTATAAGAAAGGTGATGGTGTGAGGCTGCGCAAAGGGAATTTCGGGGTCATTCCCAGTTAGGACGTCGTGATCGTATCCCGTCTGTTCACAAGATAACAACATGGGTGCCTGAACCCATAATCCAAATAAGCAGATGGGACACGATCATAACGTCTCAACTAGTAATGACCTGCCAGTAACCAGGAAACTTAATTTATCCTGTCTTACTCTCCATACTCGCTGTCTCACTCTCTGCTCATACTGTCTCAGAACTTCTGTCCCTCAGGTGTAAAATTAGTAAATGTCTCACCTCGTTGCCTGACCAGCGCTTGTCTCCACTGTCCACGCTGTTAAACCCAGAGTCCAGAGCTCCGTACGGCCGGCCAGTATAAAGCTCCTCCACACTAACACACACACACACACACACACACACACACACACACACACACACACACACACACACACACACACACCTCAGATACATCTGTATGGCACATTTAATTCAACTTGTTTGTGCATTTCACGTCTCCATAGCACCCGAGTTTTATTGCGATATTATTATGTTTGATGTTCATTCTAAGCTCAGCCTCTTCATACACACTAGACGTCAAAAGCACGCGTAGCAGCATACGGAACATGAAGTTTGCGTGCAAGAACCTAAACTGCCTCGGATCCTGCTTACATTACAGTCCCAAAAGTTCACCAGAAGGAAGCGTCACACTCCTGAGCCCAGTGCTTGACTTCATTGACACTCTATATCAGGGGTCCCCAAACTACAGACGCCATATTTGGAACGGCCCTCTGAACAATGCCAGAGACATATTTTGAAAATGTAATATTAAATATATGTCCCATATTATATATGTATTTGATGATAAAGTTCAGCTTTAAAACTAAACATACACATAGTTATGAACTAGAACTAGTAGAACTACCGGCTATCAACACCAATACCGATAGTTTTTCCTGGCTTCCACTCCGCTGTCATTAAAAGAGCGCCCTCTAGAGGCGAATTACTGATGCCATGTACTGTTTGCTTTATTATTTATAATTTATTAACTATATAATTATATTTATTTCCTTTAGCACATTCTCATGATCCAGTACTGTTTTATTAGAATATTTATTTGTAAATAAATTCAGTATTTTACATGAATGAATCGTTTGTTTTTATCCAGTGAATTTGAAATATACCCTAATTATCTGTTAGATTCATCCACCAACCACATGAAAAATAAATAAATGTTTTAATTTCAATAGCAATAAATATGAAATAAATGTTATGATAGTAATAATGCTCTTTTAATAGGTGATGTATCTGTTGAAACTGATGCTCACGTGTCTGTATGGAGCAGAATTAAATAAACTAATCTAGAATTAGGAGGCAAAATATATACATTTAAAATCATAATAAAATCTCCACAATAATACTGGTAGTCACTCCGGCCCGTGGCATTTTCTTTTACAGCCCAATTCCTGAAACAAAAACATGTTCTGCGGTTTACCTTGACGCTACTTTTTTCTCTTTTTTAGATTGGAATCTGGACCGTCTGCATGCCGAGACACGACTTGTTGCGTAACGCTATCTAGCAAGACTAGATATCCTACCTCAGAACCTCAAACCTGCCTCCCCGACCCCTCCACAGAAACAAAGATACATCAGTCTCCCTGCTGCGGTTCTTTCCCCACACTGATATGGACTAAAAACATCTACATTATCTCTATATAATAAGTCAAATCAATCTCACCAGGAGCCGAAACCCAACGGCCTTCTGTCATAATCCGAGAGATCTGGAGCTATTTTACACGCCTGTGTGTTCAAATACTTAAATATGTGGATTTTGCCCTTGATGCAGATCTGTACACACACACACACACACACACACACACACACACACACACACACACACACACACACAGAAGAAAGATAGGAAATTATTTCCTTATATGCATTTTACACATTTCTTACCCAATGACTTACTAACTCTCACCTTTAAAAAGTGTTTCTATGCAACAAACTCAGTAATGTAACAGTCTGAAATTATACTTTGACCAAACTTTCTAATGATGCAGTTCATCTCACAGCAGTTCAGTAGGATTGAGGTGTGGTGACTGGGCAGGTGGTTCCATGATAGATATCACTCCAGACGTCTGTCTGCTCTCTAAATAACACGTACAGAACTCAGACGTGTTTATCGCTTCGGCTCATCGACTTGTTGTACGGTGAAGTCGCTTCCGATGAGCCGCAGTCCAGACGGAACTGCACGGTGATGAAGTGTGGAATGAGAGACATGATGGTTCACTTTCACTTTCTGGAATCTTCACTGCTCCAAAACAACCCCAAACCATTACACTTCCACCTCCATGTGTGAGTGTGTGAGTGTGTGTGTGTGTGTGTGTGTGTGTGTGTGTGGGGAGGGGTGTCTGATCACATCTTCTCTCCTGTTCTCCTTCTTACACAAGTTCTTCTGGTAGATACACAAATGTTCCATTTGGACTCCACACAACTTTCAGTGTCCCATTCTTGGTTTGTTGCATAGAAACAAAAGGAACCTGCACGTATCTCTAAAAGTCTGTAAAATACTCCTCTTTTACTTTTTACAGCCACTGTATAGACAATTATTTTTAAATACTCACTGATTTTTACACAAACACCTGATTAACTCAATAACCTAAATAACCGTAATTTTCTACCCACTTAATATATTTATAAATAAGCATATGGATAAGAAAGTTCATTCATAAAACAATCATCTACTTACAATAATTACTTATATACTTGTTTACAAATAGATTTGCATATGTATTTATTTAATTTACATGCAGATATTTTATTTAAGATACCCAAATGCTTCATTTTAACTAAAATGTAATTAAATGTTTATTTATATTTCAGTATATACATATTTAAATAGTTGCTCATTTAGAGACATCTGATATGTAATTACCTACTTATTTATTTATTATTTATTTACCCACATGTTGACTTCAGGACTTTATATTTACCTCCTTATACTGTATACACTTTCATTATTATTGTTTTTTGCAAACATAAAATAAATATTGAACATCAGTACAGTATAAACGACTACAGCATATAATTGGTGTGTGTGTGTGTGTGTGTGTGTGTGTGTGTGTGTGTGTGTGTGTGTGTGTGTGTGTGTGTGAGATACCTGTGCGGGGGGGCTCTGGAGGGGGTTGTTGTCCAGCACGATGCTCTGCAGGTGTCGGAGGTTGCGGTAACACACCGGGATGGACGTCACCTTGTTACAGGAGAAATCCAAGCGCACCAGAGGAAGTGTTGCCAGTTCTACACCGAGAAACAGCCGAGAACAAAAATATAATAATAATAATAATAATAATAATAATAATAATATGTAATAAGGTCTAACAGGAAATCGATAGAAAGTGTGCTTCTAATGTTCCTCAATGAATTTATCAAAGGTGCCAATAATTCTGGAGCTGACTATAAGAGTGTGATGGGTTTGTGTCAGAGAGATATTTGAGCTCTAACCAGGTGGCAGGCGAACCAGGTGGTTTCGACGGATGTTCAGGTCTCGTAGAGATTCGAGCTGGCCGACCTGTGCAGGTAACGTGTGAATCTCGTTACAGCTCACATCCTGAAGAGACACAGAATGAAAGAGATGCAGTGTGAGTGTGTGTGTGTGTGTGTGTGTGAATGTGTGTGTGTGTGTGTAAGAGGAAAAGAAAAGCAGAAACAAACCAAAGACAGGTAGAACAGAGAAATAAAAACATCTGTACCCTGGTGCAAAATAAATGCATTTTGTCTCATTTTCTTGCTCTCTCACTTCCAGGGCTCACTGTCTCACACTGAGCATATACTGTCTCTCAATACTTTATATCTTACTCTCTGCATATACTGTTTTATTCTCAGGGCTCAGTGTTTCAGAACTCTCAGGTGTAACCCCCGGGTGTAAGGCTCGGGTGTAACCCCCGGGTGTAAGGCTCGGGTGTAACCCCCGGGTGTAAGGCTCAGGTGTATCCCCCGGGTGTAAAGTTCAGGTGTATCCACCAGGTGTAAGGCTCAGGTGTAAGGCTCAGGTGTAAGGCTCAAGTGTAAGGCTCAGGTGTAACCCCCAGGTGTAAGGCTCAGGTGTAAGGCTCAGGTGTAACCCCCAGGTGTAAGGCTCAGGTGTAACCCCCAGGTGTAAGGCTCAGGTGTAACCCCCAGGTGTAAGGCTCAGGTGTAACCCCCAGGTGTAAGGCTCAGGTGTAACCCCCAGGTGTACGGCTCAGGTGTATCCCCCAGGTGTACGGCTCAGGTGTAACCCCCAGGTGTAAGGCTCAGGTGTATCCCCCAGGTGTACGGCTCAGGTGTATCCCCCAGGTGTACGGCTCAGGTGTATCCCCCAGGTGTACGGCTCAGGTGTATCCCCCAGGTGTATGGCTCAGGTGTATTCCCCAGGTGTAAGCAGTGGCTGTTGTTTAGAGCGTGTGTGTCATGTGACCACGCACCAGCTCAGTGAGCTGTCGGAGCAGGCCGATCTCCTCAGGTAGCGACACAAGCTTGTTGTTGCAGGCGATGAGAACTTTAAGCGGCAGACTGCACAGGTGAGCAGGTAGAGTGGGCACCTGGTTGCGACTGCAGAGACAAACGCACACCACAGTGAAAAACTATACAACCGGGCAAACAACAAAGACTTTCCTGGAAATTGTGTGTGTGTTACCTAATGTTCAGGTAGGTGAGGGCCTGCAGGTTGATCAGACTCTCAGGTAGAGAGCGAAGGCAGTTCTGGTACAGGTTCAGATTCTCCAAGGACACAAACATACACACTTCCACCGGCAGCTCAGACAGTCTGTTACGTGACAAATCTACACACACACAAACACACACGTTTAGGAGATTTATTAAAAAAAATAAATAAATAAGTCTACCATTCTATCAATTAAGTAATGATCTTGTTTTTATTATTATAAACATATATGAAACACACACACACACACACACAAACACACACACACACACTTCCAGGTGTGGAACAGATACTTTGGTGATGAGATTCCTCAGTTTGAGGGAGCATCAGGGATGAGTTACGCATTTAACGTCTCCTCTCTTTATTCAGAAAGGTTCAGGATTTATGATCTGCATTTCTGTGCCAGCTCACGTATAAGTGCTCTGATCGCACATCTGAGCTGCACGTGTGAAATTTCTCCTTTCATAGAAAACTCAAAAACAGCGAAGACACATTGTCTCGCCCTCAGCACCCACCGTCTCGGCCTAAGTCACCCTCAGCACCCACCGTCTCGCCCTCAGCACCCACCGTCTCGCCCTCAGCACCCACCGTCTGCCCTCAGCACCCACCGTCGCCTCAGCACCCACCGCCCGCCTCAGCACCCACCGTCTCGCCCTCAGCACCCACCGTCTCGCCCACAGCACCCACCGTCTCGCCCTCAGCACCCACCGTCTCGCCCTCAGCACCCACCGTCTCGCCCTCAGTCGTCCTTAGCACCCACTGTCTCGCCCACAGTACTTTTTTACTCTCAGAACTGTCTCACTAAAATAAGGAAGGCTTGTCTGGCCACGCCCCCAACACAATTGCTTAAAAATGTATTCATCAATAAAAAATATATTGCGATTTATTGTCTGATTTTATTCCGATATTGATATATATTTTATTACTGTGGTAACCTTATTTTAAATAGAGGACTTTTCCAGGCTGTTGGATTTATATTTATAGCCGTGCAGCTGTGTGGAGATCCGGCAGGACAGGAAGTGTAAAACCCGAGCCGGAAGACACGACCAGGCTCGCCGTTATTCCCAATCTCATCTTTCACTGTACAAAACAAAACTTCATTCCTGACTTCATTCCTGATAAGCAGAGGAACGTCATGTCTGCACACGCTCAGTTCCACCATAATCTCCCATCGCCTCCTCGGATCACATCTCCGCTGCTATACCGTCCTCTTTCTTGCTCCTTTTCTCTGCCCTTCGCTCTACGAGCTGTTCAGCATGTCTCTGTCTGTACCGTGAAACACGTCGATCAGGATCGCGAGTCTAACAGACACAAAGTTCCTCGTATTCAGAGTCGGGTTAGGAGCAGCTACGCTTTTCTGACTGCGCCGTTCTGATGATTTCCAGAACAACGTTGCCGGATGTGTTTCTAAAACTAAAGCGTCACAGAGAAAGAGAGAACAAATTCTAATCCTGATCTACACTTAGGACCCTGTAAAGACAAAGTGAAAACAGAAATCCAGAAACGTCTGTTTAAAAAAAAGAGGCAGAGCCAAAAACCAAACGCTTGATTTTAATAATCCGTTACTCTCCACAAGGACCATGCAAAGCTACTGCGGAGAACATGAATCTCCTGATCAGTCATGTGACCATGCACTCGTAACGCTTCAAACTCAGAGCATGGAAAAAGAGTGACAGAAAGAGAGAGGAGAGAAAAGTGATTAAATGAGAAAGAGAGTAATAGATGAGGCAAGAGACAGAAAGAAAGAATTAAAGGAAGAAAAAGAGAACAGGAAAATAAAGATAGAAAGAAAAGTAGAGAGAAAGAAAGAGTGGAAATAGAGATAGATAGAGAGAGAGAGAGAGAGAGAGAGAGAGAGAGAGAGAGAGAGAGAGAGAGAGAGAGATAGAAGGGTGTTTTTCCGGTTCCTGAATGTGTTTAATGTGTTGATGTTTTTCTGGCAATAAAACGTTCGCAAGAAAAACAGGAATCGATAAAAAACAAACAGCACACTGTTTACATGTGGAAGAAACCCAAGGCCAACACACACACACACACACACACACACACACACACACACGTCATGAGGTCATCACCATCGTTTCTATACTAATATCTGACCCTCCAGTCATGTGACCACGTCATGTGATGGCTCAGTGTGAAGAGGAACCTTAGCGCTCCATCCCGTGTTCCTCTTTCCCAGGCTCCGGTTCCCTCTGTGCTCCAAAACACCACACACACACACACACACACACACACACACACACACACACACACACACACTTCTACACCACCATTATTTCCCCATCATTTTACTACATTCACAACCTCGCTCAGACACGCCGCCGTTTCTATAGCAACGCCTCGCTTTCAGAGAACCGTCGCTACGGTGAAGTTTCCTCTACGGGAGAAATGTTTTTTCAAAAAGACGAGTTAATAAAGAAATACAAAGAGAGAGAGAGAGAGAGAGAGAGAGAGAGAGAGAGAGAGAGAGAGAGAAAACTTTCCAAGAGCGACACAAAGAGAATGAAAAGAAAGACAGAGAGAGAGAGAGAGAGAGAGAGAGAGAGAGAGAGAGAGTAGACAAAGAGGGGTGCAAACATATAGAGAGAGGATGAACAGAGAGTGGTGAAAAGAAAAAGTGAAAGATGGACAGAGTGAGAAAGAGAGAAACAAAGGGAGAAAAAGAAAAAGAGAAAAGAGAGACAAAGAGAGAGATAAAGACAGAAAAGAGAATACAAAGAGATGGAGAGAAAGACAGCATGAGAGAGGGAGAAAGAGATTAAAGACAGATAAATAGAGAAAGAGAAGAAATGGTAAGAGAGGAGAGAGATGGGAAAAGAGAGGAAGATAGACAGAAAGACAGGAAAACAGAAAGAAGGGGGAGAGAGGGAGAGAGAGAGAGAGAGAGAGAGAGAGAGGTGTATGGAACACTTAAGGAAGGAGTCTCCAGTGTCAGAGCTACTGAAAACTGTCACTTTCCCGGCTGTTATTTTCTTCCAGGGACGTGACGTTATGGGAAATAATCAGCTTCAGGGTGGAAAAAAAAAAAACACACACACATGCGCGCACACACGCACACACGCGTGCACGCACACACTTTTTTATACGTCAGGTTTATATTTATAACTGATATGTTTCTATGGCAACGCCGAATCGTCTGCGCTGTCTTTTTTGTTTAAAAAAAGGAAGGAAGGAGTCTCCAGTGTCAGTGCTTTGATGTGCCAAGTTGAGTTTCTGTTGTTTTATTTTATCCATATTGTGACTTTTATTTAAAATAAAATGTTAACATTTAAAATGCTCATTTAATGTATGTATTTAATTCATAATTAAAAGTGTTAATAATCACAATATGGAACATCATCAAACAGCAGGGTGCCAATACTTTTGATTCTGTGGCTGGGATGTTTGGTGAGGAAACAATGGCAGTGTGGAGCTCAGGTCAGGCTGAAATTTACACACACACACACACACACACACACACACACACACACACACACACACACACACACACACACACACAACACTTTTAAATCTCAGCTTCACCACAAGAATTTATACATTCCTCCAAACCTCACACTTCCTCAGAGTCTCTCTCTCTCTCTCTCTCTCCCCTTTTATTCTCCTTACCTCTCTTATCCCTCTCTCTTTTCCCTTTTCTCTCTTTCATTTCCCTACTTTTCCCTCTCATCTCTCTTTCCTCCCCTCTCTCAGCTCTCTTTCCTCCCCTCTCTCATCTCTCTTTCCTTCCCTCTCTCGTCTCTCTTTCCTTCCCTCTCTCATCTCTCTTTCCTTCCCTCTCTCGTCTCTCTTTTTCTTGTTCCTTCCCTCACTCATCCCTCTTTCTTCTAACCCTCTTTCATTTCTCTTTCTTCTCTCATTCCTCTCTCACACACAGAACTATGATGATAAATATTTGAATCAGATAATGACGATCGCTCGTGTCCTGTATAGCCACGCCCACTTTGAGAGGACCGAATTCTTCGGGATTTTCTTAACGCTCACTATCACCACCCATCGAAGAAATATATGCAGAAATGGGGGACCACTACATGGGCGGGGCCTGGAGTGTCCCGCCTTCTTTTCGGTCGTATGAATAGCTGGAAATTTATATCATGGCACATTTGTGGGCGACAGAAATGAGAAGTTATGAAGTACAAATACTTCATTACTGTACTTAAGTACATCATGATCAATATTTTATCTTCTCACTGCACCGTTTTCAGCTCATCAACCTGTTTCCTGTCATTACGCTGCTTTTTCAGTCCACTGGTGGATCATCTCCTGTCTCTCACACACCACAGACGTAGACTAGTTTCTGAAGCTCACAGTGAGCAGAGCAGAAGACAGTAAGAAGTCTGGGGTTAACGTGGATGAGACAGAGGGAGTCAGTGATGAGAACATGACTGAGAACAGAGACGTTTCTGATCACCTGATCATCATCATCTCTCTGCTTGTGTTCTACATGGTGGATCTTCAGTCTGGATTCATTCATCAGAGAACATTTTAAATTAATATATTAATATGACGTGAGGTTTAGTTTCCAGCGTGACACTGAAACAGGTCCTAATAATCACTAGTTTTTACTGAAGAACACGTCAGAGCACAAACTTCTTTACTTTAACTTGAGTGAAAAAGTTCAGTCAGAACTTCAACTTTTACCAGAATCTTTATAATCCTGAGGATCTGCACTTCTAGTGAGTGAAGGATGTGTGGACTTTAAGCATCTCCGGTGGATGGAGCAGAAACTATCATCCTCACACCGTCCAACCAGCATGCATCCACCTCTTCCAACATTTTTGTTTTGGCACCGCCCACTTTTTTACCACACAACTCAAACCTTGATGTGAGAATTTTAAAAAAGTCAAAGATTCTATGATTTTTTTTTTTTTAATGAAACACAACCTTCCCCCAAAAACCCTGTCTCAGCATCTCGGTCGATCGTCACAAACCTGTCATGATGAAACAAACATGCCGAATATTTATGGAGACTCGTTTGCATATTCGCGATTATGCTAATGAGAGAAGTATCGGGTTTATCAGAAAGTCAGGAATCGGGCAATCAGATCGTCAGGATCTTTATGGAGATTGATGAATAAACATGGAGTCGGAGCGACGATGAAAGCACTGACGCTACCGGTTCAAATCAGCGACGGGGTGTTGATGTGATTTTCACAGGAAGCGCCTCAGGCGACCAGAGACTCGTGCAGAAACAAGTCCAGGACCATTTACTTTTTTCCTCAAACGCTTCTCTTTCCACTCTCTTTACAGAGATATCTATCACGACGTCCTCCGGGGAAAACAAGAACGTCGTGCTGCATATACTTGCAAGAACCTTCTCCAACTCCCACTCAAAACGCTTTCCCTGTCGTGTCCCGCTGCCTTGTTTGTTTTCTTTAATTTGTATTGTTTTGGTTTTATTTTTAAATACGCAACTCTTTGTGTAGCTTCTCTGCACCACAGACGCTCACGTGGCATTAAATCTTTATTACTGCTACAGTGCGGATCATGACGACACACAGGCCCGGACACGGCAACGCAAAAGTAACTTCCGATTTCTGTAGACATGATGAGAACAAACACTTTGTTTTTGTTTAAATTCTAGACATAATGATTTGAGACACAGCCAAACCATGACGCCATACAGCTTTACTCAACTCATAAACATTGAGGATGGACGCTACACGCTACGCTTCCCCCATATTGGAAGTGTCCATCACTACATTGTAAACCTCGACAATGATGGAACTGTGATGAACGGTGCTCAGGATGACGATGAAGTTCCCTTATGAGTCTGGTTCCTCTTAAGGTTTCTTCCTCATGAAGTCTCAGGGAGTTTTTCCTTCACCACAGTCACCACAGGCTCAATCATTAGGGAGAAACTTCTAAACACTAAACTTATACATACTTTCATTCAACTTTATAACTGCTTCATCTCTGTAAAGCTGCTTTGGGACAACGTCCGTCTTCAAAAGCGCTCTACAAATAAAAATGAACTGAACGCACACACACAATAAGCCGGTACGTTGGTATAACGGTAAATTTCATTTTTATGCAAAAAAATCACCAGCACTAAATATTTAAAAAAAATTCTGACATCACAAGTTTGCATTTGCATATCAGCCCAGTGGGAAGCAAAACGAGCCAATCAGGTCACAGCATCTCACAAAATCAATCCAATTACTATTCTTTTTACGTCTGATAATAATTCTATGAATATATCCACCCAATCTCTAAATCAGCGAACAAATCTCTAAAACCAATCCACGATACTCGATATCGGATCGACACATTTCTAACCTCATTCACAAATAATCATTTACACACTAAAACATACGGATCTCTCATTTGAGCTGCACACTAATATCACTAAGAGTGTATAAACTTTAAAAACACACATGTCAGTGTTTAATAGTTAATTTTATTTAATTATATTGAGTTAAAAAACACCGCGATATACCGAAACACCAACCAAAATCAAGCTGGAATGTGAGTAAAGAGACGGAAGGATAACAAATCACTGTGACATTACTCGGAAGTCCACTAGATAGGGTGCTCACGTCATTGTTTAGTGTCCTATGTAGCGCGCGGATATGACAGATGACGACTTTATTAGCATAAAGCCCCAGGCTAATAAACACCTATGTCAAATAGCGGGCTAGTCAGGTATGCTAGTTAGTGAGCAGCAGGGTTAATAAGCTGTGTGCTAGTTTTACAATAAGCCACTGCTAGTTATAGTTAGAGAAGTTAACTAGTTAAAGTTAACCACGTAAAGTTTGACGCCCGTGTTTACTCTCTGTGGATGGCGCTAATGCTAATTAGCCTAGCAGCTCAGCTGACCCAGGGAGTCTGTGAGAGGAGCCCGGGGATTCGGACGCGGACCCGCGGGGAGAAGATCTGGAGCAGGTCTGAGGGGTGAATGTGAATGTGAAGGTGGAGGTTAAGCGCGTTACGAGGCTGCGTACCGGCCCTGGTCGTGTCGGTCAGGTCGTGGTTAGCGGCGCTTCTCGGAAACTCCTTCAGCTTCCTGCCGCTCAGGTTGAGGCAGCCGGTGGCCGCTGCTTCCTCGAACGCCCGGTCCAGAGACCGGTTCCAACTCGCTGGTCCAGGCACCGTTAATCCGTTCCCGGTGGTTCCTGGCGCACCGACGCTGCCGACGATAGCGAATCCGGGCACGGTGCTTTCCGCAGAGAGCAACACCGAGGCCGCCATTACACCGCGAACTCCCACCGATTCTCCCAGTCCCTGCCTTAATTCTTCCCCACACCCGTATTCCGGCGGGTTTCCGGCTCCTCCACTGGGATTGGATACAACACGGAGCTAGCATGCAGCTATACGCTAACGCGTCCGCCATATTGGAAAGGTCTACCGAGTGTACCACGGGGGAGAAACACACAAAATCAATATATATATCTCAAATTTAATAAAATCACAATATGAAATTTTTGTGGTGTTTTTTCTAACTAATATTAATATTAAAGTTTATACACAATTAGTTCTATAAGTGCAAATGAGAAATCCGTAACTTTATTAGTTTGTAAATGATTATTTGTGATTAAGGGATGTGTCGATTCGATATCGAGTATCGTGAATCATTGGTGTGCTTTTTGTGAGGCGCTGCACTCTGATTGGCTGGTCTCGTTTCTCACCGGGCTGATATGCAAATACAAACTTGTGATGTCAGACAAGTTTATTTTATTTTATTACACATAAAATCCAAAATATGAACTAACGTATGGAATTATGTAATAAACAAAAATGTGTTCAAAAACCCAGAATATGTTTTATATTTTTGAAGTAGAACCATTTTGCTTTAATGCCAGCCTCACAAACTCATGGCATTCTTTGATCAGATTTACAAGGAAGTCACCTGAAATGGTTTGCAGGTTAAAGGTGGGTCTTATGAAGAGTTCATTTGTGACATTTCTTGCCTTCTTAATGTACCATGAGTTTTCCTGTGCAGAGGAATTGGGAGTACAGAGTCAATAGTCATATTAATGCTGCTACAACCACTGTATAAATACATATTATGGCAAGAAAATTATGTTCAGGAAAGAGAAAAGATCCATCATAAGTTTAAGAAATGAATGTCAGCCAACCTGAAACATCTCAAGAACTTTTAAAGTATTCCGACGTCCAAAAACTGATCAAATGCTGATATTAAACAGGCTTTCATGAGGAATGTTCCAGAAAAGGAAGATCAAGAGCTACCTCTGCTGCAGAGGATAAGTTTATTAGCTGGTTTACACAAGTGCCTTTCAGAGTTCAAGTGGCAGAAATATTTCAACATCTACTTTTCAGAGAAGACAACGTGATCCAAGCCTTCACAGTGGAATCGCAGCAAATTAACTTCTGAAGAACAACAGAAGAGTCTTGCTTGAGTCATAAAACAGAAGTGCTGACCATTAGATCAGTGGAAAACTGTGTGATTAATAAGAAATTAAGATGTTTGTTAGACATACAGAAGGTAAACAGCCAGAATATGTGGTTCCCATTGGAGGTGTGATGGTGTTGATCTGCTTTGCTGTTGACACTGTGATTTAGTCCAAATCTAGGACACAATTAACCAGTATGGCTCCCACAGCATTTTGCAGCAACATGCCATCCATCTGGTTTTCACTTATTTGGACCATCATTTGTTTTCCAACAGAACAATGACCCCAAACACACCTGTAGGTTCTGTAAGAGCCATTTGTTCTAAAAGCAGAGTGATGGAGGGCTGTATCTGATGACCAGGCCTCCACAATCACTGTGTGTGTGTGTGTGTGTGTGTGTGTGTGTGTGTGTGTGTGTGTGTGAGTGTGTGTGTGTGATTTTCTGTTACTTTGCAGGGACGTTTTGGGGAAAAAAATCATGGCAACTGCTCACATGTTCTTCCACAGAGATTTGAACTAATCCAAGATGTTCTAGCAGCTGAACGCTGGGGTTGATGTTTGTGTCGGAGCAGCTCTCAGAAAAGAGTAAAGATGTGCATCAGTGAGACGACTCCTGTGTGTGCTTTAGTTTATCTTCATAACAGAGAAAAGTTGCTCACACAGACATGTTCTTCCAAACATGCAGAGCGTTCGAGCAGCAGAGGTTTGAGGTGATGGTGCGTCGTTTCAGAGATGAAGCATGGAAACTGTGCAGCGGCCAGAGAGAAGTTAATATAAGAATTTAATTTAATTATACTGTATATAACATTATTAATTAGCTTTCATTTAATTATAACTATACCAGTTCAAATATAAATATGATATAATAAAAAAATATATGATATATAATGGATCCATTTTTAAATTGACTTCCAGGTTGCCTATTATTGTTTAATAATAATAATAATAATAATAATAATAATAATAATAATAATTATTATTATTATTATAATTATAATAATAATAAACATTTTTTAAAATAATCTAAATGTAATTTACAATTATATTAAAAAAGAAATTACAACTTCATACTCGATTAATTTATTTTTTGACCAAAAAGAAAAAAAAAAAAGAATGAGGGCAATTAAATACCAAATAAAAACGCCTCAAAGTCAGAATCTTATCTTAAAATAAATAAATAACAAATTAATTGTCCTTATTTTATTTAAATATAAATTGAACTTCCGTCTGGAAAAAACGTCTCCTTTCCAATATGGCGGCTCTGTTAACGCGTCTGATTCAATCCAATATGGCGTCTACGCGCTTTAACAGCCTCTGATTGGCTCAGCAAATCCCAGCTCGGAACGCGGGACCGTGCTGTCCAATCAGATTTGAGGAGATTTGGGTAGGAGGCGTAACTTTTTCCAGATTGCGGGTGGTTAAAAAGAACTACTGTTATACACTGCTATACGCATGCGCAGGCTCCCTAACCGCAACCGAGAAAGTAATAATAGTAGTAATAGTATTTTTTTTAATTATTATTTTTATATTTCTTGACTAAAAAGAAAAAAATATTTAATAAGAATATACTCGAATAAATTATTGAGTCGTATATTTTGCTATTTGGTGTTTTTATTGTTCGCCAATAGATGGCGCACTATTGTGTATTTTGATATTTTAATATACATTTGAGTAGTTTTGATCGGAGCTGTAGGAGTCGCTCTTATCACGGAGTAGATTGTTTTTTTTTTTTTTACTTTCTCACCTTCTCTGTCAGGACAATCTATCTGACGAGCTATAAATTTGTCTGGCCTCCATTTTAACAGTCACAAACATACATACACACACACACACACACACACACACACACACACACACACACACACACACAGAGAGAGAGAGCAGATCTGTCATACAAGCATAATGGATAACAAACATAACTGAAAAAAAAACCCTTTAAATATGACGGACCTGCTCGTCCTCCCTTTCCTTCCCCGACATGACGGATCACGTTTCCAGAAGGAATACTAATAAACAAATTAAAACGACACGGCTTACAAAACTGACACGTGTGACATCCGATATTATTTATCACCAAGAAGGCGGAGTAATTCATGCGTCGCAGCGAAATGCCACGCCGAGGGCCGAGAGAGAGAGGGGCTTCATTTCCGCGGTTTAGACGGTTAGCTCTATAAACACTGACCCTGCGCTCACTGTCGCTGCTGCCTGAAGGCGGAATGAGGAACACACTCTGACTTTCCAGTATCCTTGTGACTTTCCTTCGGATTCATAAAACAGTAAAAGCCTTTAAACCCGAAGGAGAAATAAAAAAGACGATATGATCTGAGTCGTGGAGCTCGAATAAAATCCCAAAAGTTGTGTAGGTGACCTAATAACACAATAAAACACTTACGGGACATGCTGTTCCAGGAAAATAATCAACTCCGGTGGATTAACGATGACTTCGCTTCATCAGTGGTTAGGACTCCGGGGGACTGATTGAACAGTCGTCGGTTCAAACCCCCGTTATTATCAAGCTGCTACACTTGGGGCCCCTGAGGAAGGCCCTTAAATCTCCAGGGGTGCTGTATCATGGCTGACCCTGCGCTCCGATCCCAGCTTCCTAACATCGCTGGGATTTGCGAAGAAAGAATTTCACTGTGCGGTAAAATACATTAGACAAGTAAAAAAAAACACCGATTTTTCAATGTTGTTTATGTTTACAAACATTACAGCATCTACAAACAGTCGTTTCAACAAAGTAGAGCTTGACATGTGACCCCCAAATCTTTCTCTGACTGTTACAAAGCACCGACACTGGAGACTCCTTCCATACGTCTCAGTTCTTCTCACAGAAACGATGACATCATCAGTATAAACCACCTTACTTTCACAGCTGCTGTTGAAGAAAACTATTCATCATCGTGGATCCAGGATTCAGAATTGGACACTGAACAGTGCTGACGTGAGAAAGGAAATTTAGTAGCGTATGTTAGACAGTATGTGGCGGCGAAGATCAAGTCGAGGTAAAGCTGAGAGCATTATAATTGTGTCTCACACCTAGTCAAGTGTCTTCACCTTATACCAGAGCTTCCCAGCATTGAGGAGTTGAAGCTGTTGTTGATGTTTGCAGTGTAAAACTGAATGAATTGATCAAAATAAGGCTTCATTTTCTTTATTTTTCTATTTTTCTATTATTTTCTGGTGGAAGTCTGCTGCCTGAAATCACACAGAGGGAGAAAGTAGTGTCTTTTATATTCTGTATAAACTTTAAAAAGACACTAAAAGACCGTTTTTGTTCAGTCCATAATTAAAGATATGTCCTTGCTGAAAACCTTCTGTTCCACTCATCAGCTTCTGCTGCTGAATTCGGCTTTGAAATTTTACCTTGAGACATTCGATTGCGTCCGTAGCCAGGTTTTGGTTTCAAGTGTCATGTTTTTGAAAGAAAGTTGGATTTGATTATCGAAAAGTTTCGAGTCTACCCAGGTAGCAAAGACTTCTGGTCCTGCTTTGGCATGAAGCTGCACAGATGGCATTCAGTCAGAACTGGCATGAGGCATGTGACCCGAACACGGCCCGGTTATGGTGGAGATGAAACCGTCTTTAAAGCGGTTAAACAAGAAATATACCATGGTTTGGACATGTGCAGAGGAGGGACATGGGGTATATCAGTAGGAGAATGCTGAGGATGGAGACACCAGGAAGGAGGAAAAGAGGAAGAACAAGGAGGAGGTTTATGGATGTGGTGAGGGAAGACATGCAGGTAGTTGGGTTGAAAGAGGCAGATGTAGAGGACAGGGGGGTGTGGAGACGGATGATCCGCTGTGGAGACCTCTAACAGGAGCAGCCGAAAGAAGAAGAAGAAACCAGATATGGGCCAGATGTTAAGTGTATTATTTGGCCCAGATGTAAAATATCGAACTGTGGGCCACATGTGTGTCCAGATATTTCAGCTAGTAAGATGATAATATTTTCATACACACAACGTGGGTTTATGGCTCTCTATCAAAAGGTTTTATCAAACAAATAATTTAAATTAAGTATAACGTTAATTTTAAATTCAAACATAATGATAATTTAATTACAAAACTTTTAATAATCTATAATAATATTAAAACTTATTTCATATTATTCTCACACATATTTCTTTTCTCTAAAAATGTTAAAAATGTCAAATAAAAAAAATCCACCAATCAGGTCACATTAACAAAAGTGAAAAGGTTCATGGGTTTGAGGTTTTGACCTCATCATAGTGTCACACACTCCATCATTCATTTGTCTTTTTGTGTGTTTTTTGTGTGCAAGTGTGCGATTTAGCTGGTTGTTTTGGGTAATGGTTTTGAACGCTTTAACCAAGATTTTAAAGAAATGTAATCTAATGAGAAACTACTCCTGAAGGTCACGTTGTTGAAGAAGTGTGCGACACTAATGCAGTCTCGAGGCTGCACTTCGCTAACCGTCGTGTTCTTCTAGCATCTGGAACAAAGCGCCTGTATGTGGCCCCGAAATGGGCTGCTGGCAGGAGAAAAAGAGAGAGAGAGAGAGGATGAAGAGAAAAGAGCTTCAGGAGAACAACAGGTTAACGGATTGTGGATGTTGGATGTAGGAGAATTGTGTGAAAAGTGCCGCTTTTCATGAAATTATAATTTATTTATTTTTTGTTAAAATGTAAAATAATAAATATATATTTCAGAATACTGTTGTTGCTCAGGCACTTTTCATCTGGGTTAAGGGTGTGTGTGAAGTGGCTTGATTAAGGTTTTGTTAAGGCTGACATGTGGAACCACCTTGTTTTGGTCCAACATAGAAGCAGAAGAGAGCCAGCTATCGTCATACATTTGGCTGAGATGTGGCTGTGCCATGGGCCGTACGTGGCCCGAGTTCTGGCAGCCAGACCTGATCCAGTCATGTACATAATTCATTGCTGTATTTGAGCCAAGTGAAAGTGGGTTGTGTGGCCCATCACTGGGCCAAACCAATTTTGCTATGTGAGTACTGGTGTAACTGGTGCTGTTCTGCCCACATGCATTACCATGTCTGTGATTTTCTCACGAACAACAAATGAGGAAAAAAAAAGTGCATGAAACTAAACAAATCTGCCACAGAGACATTTGATGTGACGTAAGTTTGACATACGGCGACGCTGCAAACGTTCCAGGTGTTTCGAGCAGAAGAACATCACTGGAAGACAATAAAAGATCAAGAAGACCTTTAAAGAGCTCAACCCCCAAAAATGTCCAAATCATTCAGCGACTGATGATCGTCGAAGAACAATCGGCATGATCTCACTTCTGCACCCACACTTCTTTCACGAAGATGAAGATCCAGCTCAAAGGTTGTCGTATTGACACCGTTGCAGAGATCCAGCACGAATACTAGAAGGTCCTCATCAAATTAATCAACAGTTCAGCTTCATTTTTCTAGTTTTCTTTATTTCCTGGCTTCCAGACAAGTCTTTTAAGATCATTTAAAATAAATGTGTGAGGATGTAAGTATATATCAGAGCGTTATAAAATGTCTTAGTAAAATATTTTTAATATTTAATGTGTTTTGTAAATAACATCAACCGAATTACTTGTGGAGGTCGACCAGTTCATTGGTTCTGCCAATTAATCCGCACCGATAGTATGATTGCTGGAACAATCGGCTATCAGTAACAGTCCATACCTATAGTTTTTCCAGGTTGCTGGGGAGGCTGAAAAGGTCTGCTGTGATTACGAGAGCGGCCTCTAGAGGCGAATCACTGACACCATGTGCTGTTTGTTTTTACATGTGAGACTGCGCGCTTCTCGGAGAGCGCTATATTAGAAAATAATCTATAATGTATTGTTTATATAATTTATTAATATTATTATTATATTCATATATATTTCATTTAGATGATTCAGCACTGTTTTTTTTTGTAATAAAGTTGAGTACTGTTTTGCATGGAGTGTTATGTTTGTTTTTTATCCAGTATTAATTTGAAAAACTATCTGTCAGTTAATGAGTTATCAGCGAGTACGATCGCACCTAGATATCGGTATCGGTAAAATCCACATTTTAAATTTTTGCCGTGGATAAATGAATAAAAATCCTGATGAAAAACAGGTGATGAAATGAACAAGAGCTTCAGAGACGGAGCGGTTGGTAGACACTTGTGGCTGGGTGTGAAGCGTAACCTGGAGGTAATTCTACAGAAAGTCAGAACTCTTTGATTCTACTTTTCACTTTTTCACAATGACAACTAATTAATTAAACAGCAAACTTCAAACACTTCTTCCTTCTAATCTTCCTAACCTCACTGTAAATCTCTCTCTTTCTCTCTCTCTCTATCTCGACACCTCAGTTTTTTTCATTGTATGACCGAACCTTGCTGAATAACTTCCACACACCTAATCTTATATTCTGTTTAACTTAATTTTTTAAAGCTTGGATCATCAATCACGCTCTGAGGAAGCTACAAGATCTCTCACGGGCCACAGATTGGAGAAAGAGAGAAGAGAAAAAGATGTAAAAATTGAGCATGTTCCTGTTCAGTGTTGGAGAGAAAGTGTACTGTATTGCACCTCATATGAGAGCATTGGTGGGGTACAGGGTATTTCTATTGGGGTCAAATATATTCAACCTGACTTTGTGATAAAATTTATAGAATTTAAATATTTAATTATTCTATGCATCTCTAACCTTTAATAATAATAATAATAATAATAATAATAATAATAATAATAATAATATATATATATATATATATATATATATATATATATATATATATATATATATATATATATATATATTTTTTTTTTTTTTCATTTTATATATATACTTTCATTTTTTCAAGTGACTGTTTCTCCAATAACAAATTGAGTGAAAAATTAATTGAATTTGCAAACTTTGATTACTCAATATTAATGCTTAAATATTTAATATAAATGAAAATTCGCCATGTGTTTCTGTTCAATCTAAAAGTAAAAAAAATGATAATTTAAATAATTTAAGATAAATAATTTTCCTGCAACCGTAAAGCCGTAAACCATAAAGTGATTTTTTCCTCCTTTGCCACAGGAATTTTCCAGTTTAAACAAACTTCAATAATAAATCAATAATTTTTATCCATTTATAGTTGAATTTAATGTTTTACATCAAGTTAGTTCCTGTATTCACAAACATTATAGCAGCAATAAACACTCAAAAATGTAGCTTGTAATGTTAAGAAGTATTAATGAAACAAAATAAAATAAAATTATCATCATTTATTTTTTATTAATAATATTTCACCAGTTACTATTGTTAGAACAGATACTAAGAATAATTAGCATATTATGTTGTATAATAATATATAATTATATAATAATAAGAAGAAGTAGAACAAGAAAGAAATGAAAAAGAAAAAGAGCAAAAAGAAGAAAAAAAGAAGACTTCACGTTGAACATTTACTTGAGAATTGTGACTTATTAAAAACTTTATTTGAAAACGGAACGGTTTTCCAGTTTTTCCTGCTCGGATTTTCTTGTTAGCCACACTGACACTTCTGCGAACAGGAATGTAAAAATAAAGAACGTTACATTATTTAGACTGCTGTTTTTTCCTTCATGACTGTAAAACGTTTGAGTGAAAGTTCAGTGTAAAAGTGGATTAAAAAAGCTGTAGATTCACATTGAAATCGCAGTAGAAAAAAATGCTTCTTTCTATAGTTTAATCCCATCCCCTCTCCTCAGAGACGCCTCGTCCGCTGAATGCTTGATTTCTTTATTTCTTCTCCTTTCAACATCAAACCTCAAATCTCTGATGAAACCTTCTGCGAGGATTCAAACCAAATCTCCGATACGCTGCCGAGACGGATCGTCGTCTTTCTATATTTATCTCCCCTCCAAAAAAAAACCCTTCTCAAGACACCCAGAAAATTGAGTTGCTAATACAGAAAATCTGGTTTGGATGTAACGTGTGTGTAATTACACTCAGACTCCATTAGCCTAATGAGCTAGCTTTATCACAATGTTTTCCTTAGAGGAAAAAACCCAAAACTCTACATAAATGTGTGCATGGATGACTTCTGATGTGAACAGTGGTTTGACAAACAAACAAACAAACAATCAAACAAACAAATAAAATTTAAATAACAAATATTTGATGGCCCTTAGACTGAAATCTTTAGATAGATAGATAGATAGATAGATAGATAGATAGATAGATAGATAGATAGATAGACAGACAGACAGACAGAGACAGACAGACAGACAGACAGACAGACAGACAGACAGGCAGGCAGACAGACAGACAGGCAGACAGGCAGACAGATGATGGCCCTCAGACTTAAATCTTTTATCCATAAATTGTCAGTAACAAACAAGCAAAGCAAATAAATAAATAAATAAATAAATAAATAAATAATATACAAATATTGGTTGCAGAATATTTAATATTTATCTATTGACCTATATATTTATTTATTGATTTATTTATTTGTTGTATTTATTTAATACTGCAGTATTTTAGAATGATGGCTGTGAAGAACGCCTCAATGTTGTTAATTGCAGAGGTTTGTAACTTCTGTCCTCCATAAGATATTTCCTGAGCTCAATCTCATCTCCAGACCAAATGTCAAAAAAAAAACAAGAAACAAGTGAGATTCATGACCCAGGAATCAGACGGAGAAAAGAAAGTTTCCGACTCATCATGAAAATTCCTGACGTGTTCCTCCATGACTCATCACACATGCTCTTTCAGTACAGACATAAATATCTCCTCTGTGTCTCATCCATCATTAAACATTCTCTTTCTCCTCCCTCATCTCTGTTCTTTCTTTGTATTGTTCTATTTTTCCTCTCCATGTTCTTTCTTCTCATCCGTCCTCATTGCTCCGCTTTTCTGGTTGTGAAGTGCAGGGCTGAAGGCTTGTCATTGTCATGAACTGCAGCTCTTTAATGGAACTCTGCAGTGGCTTCAAAGACAACCGGAGCTTCTCACATCCTCCTCAGCGAAAACATTAAAAGTACAGATAATGATAATGACGAGGAAAAAGTTTTTCTGTCGTTTATGCCATACGTGTACGTGTGAAGATAGAGAGACGTGACGACATGCTTCTGAAGATCCACTGAAGGATTTACTTACCACCGAATGAAGATTTAAAATTTTCCTGATTTTTCTGATGTTCCCTTTGTTTTAGTTCCCAAAATGCACAAATATGCAAACTGGAATAAATAGACTCATTTGAGTCACATGACATGGACTGTTTTTTTTCTGATTGTGGTGCTAATGAGTCGATCCGTTCTGCATTAATTGCATCATTGGGAGATGATTTGGTAAGGGGTCAAAAGTGGGAGGGATTTAGTGTATATCAGCCTGTCAGTCACTACAACACGGGTTAATCATCGCGATGCCCTCAAGTGTGTCCTTAAGCCCTGTGATGCACCAGGAGCAGCAGTTTGACTTCTCCAGGTGCCCCAAATCCTTTTTCCAGTGATGTTCATTATAACATTATTCAGAAATCCAGCGTAGAATAACAGACACACCTGAACAAAGTCCCAGAATGCACTGTGGCACAAAGCTTCAGTTCAGATACTGTATCTAGTTTTGGAAGCTGAATTGTTCGAGTCTGATGAGGAGGCGTGCGAGCAACAGAGCAACGTAGCTACATTTAAATAACAAAAAAACAATCAGAAATGAATCCTGAAATAAATATTTTGCAGAGTTGAAGATTATTTATTGATAATAATATTGACACCATCAAAATGGATTTTTTTATTTTAATGATGCTTTGGTGATTATTATTATTATTATTATTATTATTATTATTATTATTATTATTATTATTATTATTAATATATATATATTTTTTAAGACTAATTATAAATCATGATTGCCAATGAGATATCTCCTAACCCTGATTCTTCTCATCCAGTTAAATCTTCTTATTGCTTTTTAAAACCAGCACACAATACCACTGTCAACACAATCATTTTATTTTCTAATATAACAAGCTAGTAGAAGATCGGGAACTGGCAGCTCAGTGGATTAAGGCATTGGACTTTAGATTTTTGAAAGGTCATGAGTTCAAATCCCAGCACCACCAAGTTGCTTGGCCCTGGAGCAAAGCCCACAACCCTGAGCTGCTCAGCTGTAAGTCACTCATAAATGAAAATCCCAGCTTCACCAAACCACCATTAATGGGCCCTTGAGCAAGGCCCTTAACCCTTACCAGCTCTGTGTATACATGTACGTTACCCTGGATAAGGGTTTCTGCCAAAAGGTGAAAAAAAAGTATTTGCTATAAAATTTAGTAAAGGATGGAGGTCATTTTTATACAAAGCTCTAAATATAGAACGAAAAACTTCATGCATTTACATTTATGGCATTTAGCAGATGCTCTTATCCAGAGCATCTCATTCATATAACTGAGCAGCTGTGTGGTTAAGGGCCTTTCTCAGGGGCCCAGGAGTGGCAGCTTGGTGTGTCTGGGGTTTAAACTCACGACAGTAAGATCCTAAATCCAATGCCTAGACTACTAAACTATTAGGAGAATATAACAAAAAATAAAAAGAAAATAGCAACAATAATTATGCTGCCATAGCGAGTCTTGCCAGAGTCCAAACTGCACAGTGACATTAACTTTTATACACCAATAGGGACACTTAATAATCCATATCCTTCTCTTCCCGTCACCCTCTCTCTCTCTCTCTCTCTCTCTCTCTCTCTCTCTCTCTCTCGGTCGAGTTAAACATGCTCCTGAGGCTCCAGTGACCTCTGTTCCTGCCCCTCTCCCCTCCGTGGATCTTCACACTTCTGTGCAGCTTGGGACGGTCTCTCATCAACACCTTGGGTGGTTCCATGTAATTCCGGGGTAGAACGGGTGCTTTTGAGGACGGATTGGACTGTAGTCGGTGTCGGCGGTCTGCTGCACTGACTCGGGAGTGCAGTTTGCTTCTGATCGTCATCACTGCACCCCGCAACATTGTATATCTGCTTCAAATGGACATTTGGTGCAACCCAGATGAGGATGGGTTCCCTCTTGAGTCTGGTTCCTCTCAAGGTTTCTTCCTTATGCCATCTCGGGGAGTTTTTCCTTGCCACAGTTGCTCATCAGGGACAAACATACTTACAAAGAACATATTTACGTTTAATCACCACATTATCTGTGTAAAGCTGCTTTGAGACAATGTTCATTGTTAAAAGCGCTATACAAATAAAAATGAATTGAATTGAATTGAATAATTCTAATAAAAATATTGATACTAATAATAATTATATTAATTGGAGCTGAAATGTTGCTGTGGTTTCTCTATTAAACTTTTTTTTACATTGTTTTTCAGACTTTTTGTCTGGTTTTAATTCGACAAAGAGATCGAACGGCCTTGAAATGCCATGACATAAAAAAAAAAAAGAAAACGGACAGAATATTCCACCGTTAAGATACGTACCTTCAGCATCACCCTGCATTCTTCAGAATGGTTGCTATGGTTACCACTACCGTTTTCCTGATTCGTGGCGCTCGGTTTTAATCCCACTTCTGGGAGATGGACTATTGATCTGCGTGTCAGAGCTACAATTTAACTCGGCCAATCAGATCTTCTAGACGGTGAGAGTTGGTGCACCAGAGCAGTAGAGGCGATAAAATAAATATCTGACAGGAAATCGGTGAGACTAACCAGATAAGTGATTACGGACTGGATTAAAACATAACAACCGACGATCAGTGATCCGGTTATTACCCCTTAACCCCTGCTTACACATCATGGTTGATGGGATGATTATTTATGATAGTTATCTCCTTTTTTCTTCTATGTTGAAAAGGAGTTGGAGGTTTTCCAGGTCAGATATTGCCGAAAGTATTTGGACAATCAACTTTTCAGCCATATGTGGTTCTTCCTCATAGTCGCAGGCACACAATTATACAGAATGTTTTTGAATGCGTGAAATATTTCCCTTCACTTGAACCAGGAGACCAAAACCTGTTCCAGCATGACAAAGTACTCAAAGCCAACACCATGAAGATCTGTATGAATATTTACTTTGAGAATGTTGATGGAGAAGTATAGAGAAGGTCAGAAAGAGTTCCATTGTGTGTTTGTGGATTTAGAGAAAGCATACAACAGGGTGGAGAGAGGAGTTGTGGTGTTGTATTAGGAAGTCAGGTGTGTCAGAGAAGTATGTGAGGGTGGTGCAGGACATGTATGAGGACAGTGTGACAGCAGTGAAGTGTGCAGTAGGAATGACAGACTGGTTCAAGGTGAAGGTTGGACTGCATCAAGGATCGGCTCTGAGCCCTTTCCTGTTTGCAGTGGTGATGGACAGGTTGACGGACGAGGTCAGACAGGAGTCTCTGTGGACTATGATGTTTGCGGATGATATTGTGATTTGTGGTGAGAGTAGGGAGCAGGTGGAGAAGAGCCTGGAGAGGTGGAGGTACACGCTGGAGAGAAGGGGAATGAAAGACAGTAGGAGTAAGACAGAGTACATGTGTGTGAATGAGAGGGAGGGCAGTGGAGTGATGCGGTTGCAGGGAGAAGAGCTGGAGAAGGTGGAGGAGTTCAGGTACCTGGGGTCAACAGTGTAAAGTAATGGAGAGTGTGTTAGAGAAGTGAAGAAAAGAGTGCAGGCAGGGTGGAGTGGGTGGAGAAGAGTGATAGCAGGAGTGATTTGTGATAGAAGAGTATCTGTGAGAGTGAAAGGGAAAGTTGACTGGACACTGGAGAAATTGATGTTTTGATTCTAATGTGCCTGTAGACATTTTGCTTGTCAATATCATCGTTCATGTTGAACTGTTGCACAGGAATCTGTAGCCACGAGTTGCTCACACAGATCACATGCTGATGTGTTTCGAGGTCGCGCTAGAGGTCGAGTCTACACTTCAGCCTTTCTGCAGGATTTCACACCACCCTGACCCACAGAAGATCCTCCTCTGAGCTGATGATAGGGTTTCAGCCTGTAGTGTAGACGAAGCTGTGAGGTGTTAACCTGACACACTCTCTCTCTCTCTCTCTCTCTCTCTAACACACACACACACACACACACACACACACACACACACACACACGCGCGCACACACACACAAACACACACACTTCCATCTGTCAGAATTTCACTGAACTGCACAGAAAAGGCTTCATCAGTGTAATTACAGTCCTCTGAGACCTGGACCTGATCCTGAGAGCTGGATTAATGATACATCTCTAAAACACACACACACACACACACACACACACACACACACACACACACACACACACACACACACACAGATGTACACTTAAATATTCCTACATAAGTCTTAATTACTTATTGATAAAAATTCAGATGTCCTGAGTTCTAAAACCTGCGGTCTGTTTAGTTCTGTTCATTCATCTGCATTTATTACAATTTTACATTTTTAAACATTGAAACTTAGCCACATAGCCACATTCATCATCATCAGCATCATCATCATCAAATTAATAATAATGATGATGATGATGATGATCTATCTATCTATCTATATATATATATATATATATATATATATATATATATATATATATATATATATATATATATATAGTGTGTATATATATATATATATATATATATATATATATATATACACACTCTATATATATATATATATATATATATATATATATATATATATATATATATATATATATATATATGTGTGTGTGTGTGTGTGTGTGTGTGTGTGTTTGTGTAGTATTTAAAGAAGATGAAGAGTATGGAGAACATAAAGAACGTAAAGAACATGAACAGAAGCTGGTGAGGGAAAGACCAGGATCAGGAACATGTCAGTTCAACAACATTAAATGTAAATAAGTATAAATCGAAAAGAAATATTATGATCATTAATAATTGGAGGTTTGCTGTGGTGTATAATGAGTCCTGAGTGGTTTCAGTAATTCTGCTCCATCACGCCATTATTATATTTTATTGTTAACATAATTTAACTTCATGTCAGAGGGTGTTACCATGGTTACCACATGTCACGATTTTACAGCTACTGATTTCCACCCCACATAATACTAATAACAATAATAACAATAAACTGTATTTTTAGTTTTATACTGCAGGAAAAATTAAACATGGCACAAAAAAAGGAAAATAACTTTCGCAGAATTCTATAGTAGTTCTTCCTAAAAGCTTCGGGAGTTCTGCTCTTCCTCTCATCTCGTCTTCACTTTAATCCCAGGTAGAAGTTTAACCCAGACGTAACACTTTCTCATGAAAATTTGAAATGTTGTAACTTTATATTTTTATAATTGGTGAGCGAAAACTGACAGTTCTTTTTAAACCGGACGAGTAGAAAGTGGTGGAGGTGAATCCGAACCTGACAACATGGAAAAGAAGAAGAAAAAAAAGATCAATGTGGGTAGAAACCCAAAAACTGTCGACCGCTGTAAATAATTCATGCGACTGGGTTAGAGGAAAGTGAGAACTTCAAGCGGCTGAGTGGGATGTGAGCTCAGTAAGCACACAGAGACTTTCGAGACTCTGTTCCAAATGTAGAAAAAAAACCCTGTCAAGAAGCATGGACCAATTACAGATACTTTACACTGAGCTGTGGGCAAACGTGCTGCTCTACTGCGAGAAGATAAACTCCGAAGCTCATGAAAAGGATTTCAGACGACCCTGAGACAGAGAGAAACATGTTCGGAGAAAACGTAGAGATATTAAATGAAGGTTGATTTAAACAAAAATGCTTTAATATGATATTTGAGTTGTTTAGAATAATAACTGATATATTATTATGTTATCATAATAACTAAATACACACTGTACTACACACACTGTACTACACACTCACCATGTACACACTGTACTACACACTCACCATGTACACACTGTACTACACACTCACCATGTACACACTGTACTACACACACTGTACTACACACTCACCATGTACACACTGTACTACACACTCACCATGTACACACTGTACTACACACTGTACTACACATTCACCATGTACACACTTTACTACACACTCACCATGTACACACTGTACTACACACTCACCATGTACACATTGTACTACACATTTACCATGTACACACTGTACTACACACACTGTACTACACACTCACCATGTACACACTGTACTACACACTCACCATGTACACACCTTACTACACATTTACCATGTACACACTGTACTACACACACACACCATGTACACAGTGTACTACACACTCACCATTTACACACTGTACTACACACACTGTACTACACACTCACCATGTACACACTGTACTACACACTCACCATTTACACACTGTACTACACATTTACCATGTACACACTGTACTACACATTTACCATGTACACACTGTACTACACACACTGTACTACACACTCACCATGTACACACTGTACTACACACTCACCATGTACACACTGTACTACACACTCACCATTTACACACTGTACTACACATTTACCATGTACACACTGTACTACACATTTACCATGTACACACTGTACTACACACACTGTACTACACACTCACCATGTACACACTGTACTACACATTTACCATGTACACACTGTACTACACACACTGTACTACACACTCACCATGTACACACTGTACTACACACTCACCATGTACACACTGTACTACACACTCACCATTTACACACTGTACTACACATTTACCATGTACACACTGTACTACACATTTACCATGTACACACTGTACTACACACACTGTACTACACACTCACCATGTACACACTGTACTACACATTTACCATGTACACACTGTACTATACACACTGTACTACACACTCACCATGTACACACTGTACTACACACTCACCATGTACACACTGTACTACACACACTGTACTACACACTCACCATGTACACACTGTACTACACACACTGTACTACACACTCACCATGTACACACTGTACTACACACTCACCATGTACACACTGTACTACACATTTACCATGTACACACTGTACTACACACACTGTACTATACACTCACCATGTACACACTGTACTACACACTCACCATTTACACACTGTACTACACACACTGTACTACACACTCACCATGTACACACTGTACTACACACTCACCATGTACACACTGTACTACACACTGTACTACACACTCACCATGTACACACTTTACTACACACTCACCATGTACACACTGTACTACACACTCACCATGTACACACTGTACTACACACTGTACTACACACTCACCATGTACACACTGTACTACACACTCACCATGTACACACTTTACTACACACTCACCATGTACACACTGTACTACACACTGTACTACACACTCACCATGTACACACTTTACTACACACTCACCATGTACACACTGAACCTGACCAATAAATAATTAGCATTTTTTCTTTTTCAACTTGTTAAATAATTGTTCTGTTTTACACTAATAAATCATATTTTCATCTCCTCTGAAACTCATTAGTTTTTTCCATTTTCTACGTGTACAACCAATAAATCATACAAACTGGCAGTGAGAATGCAAAGATTTTGCCGACACTTTGGTTGAAGTTTTGTTTGTTAAATGCCTTTTGAATTTTTCTTATTTTAACGATTGTCTGTAACAGAAAACGCCACGGGCCGGAGTGACTACCAGTATTAATGAGTGACTTGCAGTATTATTGTGTAGATTTTAATATGATTTTAAATGTATTTATTTTGCCTCATAATTCTAGATTAGTTTACTATTTTATTATGTACTTTACAGACACGTGAGCGTCACTTTTCAACAGATACATCACCTATTTTAAAGCGCATTATTACTATATTAATGACATTTTTTCATTTTACATTTACTTATTTATGCATGTGGTTGGTGGCTGCATTTTACAAATAATTAGTCTACATTAGTAACCAGCGGTCGACCGAAAATGGTTCCTGAATAAAAAATAAACAAACATAACACTCTAACTTTATAACTTTATTATAAAATAAATCAGGACAGAATCAAGAAAATGTGCAAAAAAGAATGAATTCATTAACAATTATATAATTAATCAAATATAATCAATAAATAAATATCGCTCTTCGTTCAGCGCGCAGTCCCACGTGGTATCAGGGATTCACCTCTAGAGGCGCTCTTCCAATGACAGCAGACCAGAACCCGTTATGGATTTATAGCTAAGAGACATTTTAGTTTAAAAAACACATTTTATTATCTAATCAAACATATATTTGTCAAAATATGTCTCTGGTATTGTTCAGAGGGCCGTTCTGAATGTGCTCTAGATATATAATAATAATAATAATAATAATAATAATAATAATAATAATAATAATTATTATTATTATATAATACTTCACCTTTGTGTAACCTTGAGCTGTTGCTTGGATCCTCACTGCACACTGACATTTCCAACCATATGTGGTTCTTCCCCAAACTGGTACCATAAGGTTGGAGACACACAATTGTATCAAGACGTCTTTGGATGCAGTAGAATGAAATTCTTGAACTTAGAGACCCAAACCTGTTCCAGCATGACAATACTGGTGCACAAAGTCAGCTTCATGAAGATCTGCTTTACACTGGTTGGACACTCCAGGCCTCCTCACCTCACCTACACCTGTAGCTGAATAAATCTCCACAAAATCTCCACAAAATGCAGTGAAACATCTGAAAAATGACATGGTTATTATAAAAGCAAATGGGGATTAAATGTGAAATGAGATGTTCATATGAATCTTATGGTCAGGTGTCCACAAACTTTTATCCATATCATTTATTTCTCAAGATCCTACAGAGATGCACTGTGTTATATACTGAATATTATAGACTTTAGACACTGCAGAAACACGTGTAGTTTTCATTCTTCTTTCTCTTTTGCTCTCTCCTTTTCTCTCTCTCTCTCTCTCTCTCTCTCTCTCTCTCTCTCTCTCTCTCTCTCTCTCTCTCTCTCTTTTCTATCATGTCTGCAGGGGTTTATTTAGCTGGTTTCTCATTCTACAGGAATTTATTACACAGTTAATTAAATCCTCCGAGCAGCTGAAGCAGAATTCTGATCCTGAGAGACTGCAGTAGGTGTAGAATTGATTATGATGTTAGCCAAATACGGCCAAAAGTTAGTGGACACCTGAGCAGAAGATTGGAATCTTTCTGAACATCCCATTTCGAAATTAATCTCCATTTGCTGGTATAATAACCTCCACTCTTCTGCGAAGGTCTTCCACTACAAAAGCTACAGATGCTAACGTAGGTCCTCGTGCATGTTCGTACGAAAATTTGTACGAAGTTCCGAGTAATAATCTTTCTCTTCAAACTCACACTGAGGTCCTGCGAGAGAAAACGTTCTGAAAGATTTCCAGGTTGCTCCGAGATTTTACAAGAGCAGAAAGGTTAAACTCCGAGCTGCCCACACACACTCGAGAATGAAGTGTGATCCCACTCAGCTGGATGAGAGCCGAGCTCCTGAGACCTTCTCAATGAGAACGCTTCTCAGCACTCCTCCGTACGCTCTGATAATCCTGAGGAGGAACAAAAGAAAAGGAAAGAACTTTAATTTGGACACAAAAGTCTGTAAGTGATATAAAAGTGTTATAAATGATAATAGGTGAGGAAAAGAAGACAAGAAGAAGAAGGGTGTCATGCTCTTACAGTAAAATAATCAGTATTGGGACGTGTGATGAAGCGGAGTCACTGTTACCATGACAACATGTCCTGAAATGTCCTGCTCTCCATAATCTATCTATCTATCTATCTATCTATCTATCTATCTATCTATCTATCTATCTATCTATCTATCTATCTATCTATCTATCTATCTATCTATCTATCTATCTATCTATCTATCTATCTCCCTTCATTTCTACAGACTTCTGTACAATTGTTTTCTTTCTTTCTTTCTTTCTTTCTTTCTTTCTTTCTTTCTTTCTTTCTTTCTTTCTTTCTTTCTTTCTTTCTTTTGGATGTAAAATGAAAAGCATGTGAGCTGAAGATGAAGCAGAAATATACATTTATTGAATATTAATTAAAGTATAAATGTAATAATTTTGCCAGAAGCTTTAAACAGAACTGCTGCTAATTTTGTGTGAAGTTTTATGCTGATTGATTTAAATTACTTCTGGTCATTAGGTTGAGTTTTATTTGTTTGTATTTTACTTATAAAATCTGTTTAATTCCAGGTGGAGATATTTTATTGGTTATAAATGGATATTGATGTATGGATGGCACAACGCAGCTCCGTCTGAGGCAACGCCACAAATATAAAATCCATTTCCTTAAGATTGACTCTTTCATTTTAATACTAACAAGCCTCGAGGCTAGAAGCTCGAACGAAGCAGGGAAAATAGGTTTATAATTCATTTCTGTGCTTTGGGACAAGGCATGCGACTGAAACAGAAAATCGGGAGGAACATCGTCGTGATTTGGGAGCTGGAGGTGAAAAAGGAATTATTAATGACGGGAACGGGACAATCAGTTACAAACGATCCTGAGGAGGAAATAATAGAAATGTTTCTCGCTAAATGAGGGAAATTTAATGTCTAAATCTCAATCATAATATAGATCTGTACTGTTGTAAGTAAAGCACAAGTTGCTCAGGGGACAGAAGAAGAAGAGAAAAAGTAGAGCCGTTGTTGCTACCAGATGGTCTAGATTGAGTTGTTTAGAAACTGAAAGATCTCCTGCTGGGAATTTTTTTACACACTACAGTCTCGAGAGTTTACACAGAATTGTCTGTAAATGAAGAAACATCCAGTGAGTGAAGTGTCTGCAGACTTGATGCATTAATGGCAAATAAGATCAGAGGAGAATGACCTGTCTGGACTGAAGGATATAAATAACAAAGAACTCAAAAGTCATCTCCGAATGCACAGTGGATAAGATACGTGAGTCCGTAAACACAATAGCCTCAGATTCCAGTTATTGGTTGACAGGAATGAAACATTGTGTATCTTCTGTGGTGGCATTTTATCCACTTAATGGTGTGATGATGATGTGTGTAAATGATAAACCGAGGATTACCACTTCATACCGTGGTCACGTCCCTGCATAGAGAAGTTAAAACCGTCATTGATATTTGTAGAGCAAAACTGTCTGAATGGATCAAAACATTTCCAGAAGGAATATTAATCAGCTAAAAAAGCAGAAAACCAAAGGTTTAAATGAAAATAAATACAGAAATGTGAGCATGGTGAGCAGTGTTGTGCTAGTTACTAAGAAAGAGTAACTAGTTACAGTTACTCGTTACTTCATTCAGAAATTAACTCAGTTACTTTGTTGATTATTTACACCAAAATGCGTTACCGTTAAAAGTAACTTTTTAGTTACTTTTTTAAAGAACGTTCTTTAATGTTCCCATTAATGCTCTTTTATGTGTTATGGTCTACAAACACAAAACTGACTTAAACACAGAGTAATTTTTAAACAATATTTTATTAAAGTCAGAGCAGCACAAACTGAATATATCACAAGGATTTCTGAAATAAAGAACAAAACAAGCTGAATAATAGATTCACAATCAAACACTAAAGTGGCTTCTGCATCATAAAAGCTGTTTTTGTTGAGCTCTTAAACATGTTCCTTTCACAGATTAAGTATGAAAACTATCAACAATGTAGAACAGAACACCGGGTTAGCTTCTAGCTTCTAGCTTCGTCGAGGCATGGAGTTTCTGGAGGTGTTGCGATCGCAATAGATACGACCTTTAAACCAGAAAGACACAGCTTACATTAGACTAAAAAGTTTTTGTCTTTATGCTCAACTAAAGTGAAATAATGATCATATTTCCACTTTGAGAAACTCGTCTTGCTCTCGCCTCGACTCGCCATTACTGCCGCACAGACCTGAATAAACGGAAAGCCCACAGTGCGTCTTCTTCATGTTTACAGAGGTTCATCCACCAATCCTACAATGCGTCTCTGCTGTAAACAGGTCAGACTGTAGGCTACACTTCACCCCAAATTCATTCATTTATAAAAGTAACGGGTAACGAACCATACGCTAACGGAGTTACTTTATTTAAAAAATAACGCGTTACAGTATTAGTTACTGTCAAAAGTAACGCGTTACTGCCCAACACTGATGGTGAGAATTACATGACAAAATGAGAACAACTTTTTAAATTATATTTAAAGTATTAAACATTAGGAACAAAATATTTTAAATGCAGCCAGATTGACATGCTATTCTGCATTATGGGAAAGGAAATATACGTTATTAAATATCTATAGATCAATAAAAAGTGTAGCCACAAAACTACACACTGCTGGTGTTCTTTTTTATTTTTTCAATCTCCAAGGTACGTTTAACTACAGGTGCAATAGTACGAGTCCTGTCCCTGACTGAAACCCATTCCCATGGTCCCTCAGTGAAACGTGTAATAATGCAGAATACACGTGAGCAGAGAACAACTCAAATGACATACAGTTTAATTACAGAGCTTAATTTGAAGTGTGTTTATTCTGTGCACACAGTCGTTCATTCTTTCATTAAAACTGCATGTCTTTTTTTTTACCATCATTCCTTCAAACACGGGTTTTTATTTAATAAAAGAATCATTTCTAAACATTTCCTCTTTCCTCTGAAGGTCCACAATTTCCATCTGTTCCATCACAGCGGCTCTTAAACGAGCGATTTGCGTCCGACGTGCAGCGTTCAGTAAATTAAACGTTCATTTTAGAGTCACCCAGAGTGCATTTCGCGACCTTATTGATTTGTGTTTTGTGTCGTGTCTCCTGATGTGCGAACATCTGTCCCGGTTTTTATAAAAGTTGCCAGATTGTAAATGTCTCAACACCTCGGGCTGTAATCAGAGTCGGCACGAAATTCAGCACGAGGCTACGTCAGGATTCACGCAGGGAGATTCGAGTCTATGATATACATTATTACAGAATGTTTTCGAATAAAAACGTCTAACACGTTATTGAGTTTTTCATCCAGACAACATCTTTTTAACACAAAACAGTTGCCTTCAAACCTGAAAAAAAAGATAAAGGAAAAAAGATGTGTCTCGTCTAGAATGTCTAGTAGTCTAGACTAGTCTAGTCGCTATTAACTACAAAATAGGAGCATGAAGAGTAAAAACGATTTGACAAAGTGGCAGGAATAATCGTTATTCAGCAGGAAATAGAATAGCACCTGATCCTGCTCATACTGCATTCTTTCATTCTATTACAATTTCCTTTAAAAAAAAAATCCTTCTCTCACAAACATCTTATAAATAAGGCTGCAGTCTGTAAGTGGGTCTGACGTCTAAACACTTTCTTTAAAAAATCAACGAAATGCTCATGTGAAGGTAAAGATCCCTGACGCCTTCCTTCTCAGTATAATACACTCCAGTGGCTATAAACTAATAACAAGATTAAATAAAAAATAACAGCTCTGTAGTAAACTATTGGATATGTATAGGATTCAAAACAAACTACACACTTGTAAAACACATGGCGCAGAATAAGCATTTAACACAATATTGATATACGGATCTTTATTGGACTAGAACTTGCAGCGTATAAGTTGCAGCAGAGTGATACTGAAAATACACTTCTTAAATCTGTAACAGGGACTTTACAGTTTACTGCTGACCGCAGGGTGATTAGCTTGTTGCTAATTAAAGAAAGCGATGGTGGCGGCCATGTTTGTTCCCAAATGTCTATCTCAAACACACAGAGGTTACAAAAATGTATCTCAAAGTGGGTGTGACCTAAATCTTCCCACTGCTGTTGTAAATCTGAAAGTGGGTGTGGCTTATATTTCCACTGTCTAAGTAAATCTCAAAGGGGGTGTGTCCTAAATCCTTCCACTATCAAGGATAATCTTGAAGTGGGTGTGGCCCAAATCTTCTTACAGCTGAGGTAAATCTTGAAGTGGGAGTGTCTTAAATATTTCCAATTGTTAAATTAATCTTGAAGTGCGTGTCATAAATCTTTCCATTGCTGAGGTCAATCTCAAAAAGGGGTGGGGCCTAAATCTTCCCACTTTTAAAGTTAATCTCAAAGTAAGTGTGTCTTAAATGTTCCTTATTTTAAAGTTGACCTTAAAATGGGTGTGACAAATATTTTCACTGCTGAGCTTAATCCAGAAGTGGGTGTGGCCTAAATCGTTCCACTGCTGAGGTAAATATTGAAGTGGGTGTGGCCTGAATGTTCTCACTTTTAAGGTTAATCTTAAAGTGGGTGTGGCTTAAATCTTTTCACTGCTGAAGTGAATCTTGAAGTGAGTGTGGCCTAAATTCTCCCAGTGCTGAAGGAAAATTTTGAAGTGGGTGTGGCCTAAAATGTTTCATTGCTAAGGTAAATCTCAAAGTGGGTGTGGCCTAAATCTTCCCACCGCTGATCTTAATCCAGAAGTGGGTGTGGCCTAAATATTTCCACTGCTGAGGTAAATATTGAAGTGGGTGTAGCCTTAAGGTTCTCACTTTTAAAGTTAATCTTGAAGTGGGTGCGGCCTGAATGTCCTCACTTTTAAGGTAAATCTTAAAGTGGGTGTGGCCTAAATCTTTTCACTGCTAAAGTGAATCTTGAAGTGAGTGTGGCCTGAATTCTCCCAATGCTGAGGTAAATCTTGAAGTGGGTGTGGCCTCAAATGTTTAATTGCTAAGTTAAATCTCAAAGTGGGTGTGGCCTAAATCTTCCCACCGCTGAAATAAATCTTGAAGTAGGTGTGGGCTAAAGGTTCTAAAGTGTGCCCTTAATTTTTCTTTCTTTTTTAGGTAGTCTTGAAGTGGGTGTGGTCTAAATCTTTCCACTGCTGAGTAAAATCTTGAAGTGGGCGTGGTCTTAATCTTTCCACTGCTGAGGAAAACATTGAAGTGTTTACAGCTCACATTGCTTGTGTTCTTTTTTTTCTTTAGGAAATGTGTCACTGTAATAAAGGTGTTATACATTTACTTCACCACAATCTCTGGCATGAATATTATTATTTGAATCTTTTAATTAATGAACTAAACACATCACATTGCCTGAAGGCTGTCGTTAAAAAAACATGCATTGCCTCTGCAGGAAGCGTGAAAGCAAGGCAGTGTTTGTAGCATATCAAATGTAGAATATTTTACAGATGTATGTGGAGGACATGAGGGTTTAAAAAGCTTCCATATGCCTGAGGAATACTTTTGATATGTCAGATGTGTATCTGAGCCACATTGGTTTCTGCTCTGAAACCTGAAAAGACCTTGAACTTCAGTGAGCTTCGTCCAGCATTCTTACAACTCCTCTACCTGTTTACTGACCTGAGGGTCAACCCCGTTCTTCTCTAATCGTACATGCAACTTCATCTTTCATTCCGTTTTATATTCGCTTTCAGAGCAGACACTGACACTTACATCAGAGCCTGCCTCGCTAACACAGCAGATCCTGTAAGGAGTAAAAAAAACTCTCGTATTTTGTTGCTTTGGCTGCCACTTTTTTTATTTGTATTATATTTAGAACGATCCTAAGAGAAGCTTCACTCTGTAATACAGAACAGAGTCTGTGAGATGATAATGATTGTAGACCAGCACAGTAAACCTGAAGCTTCCACATGATTTCATACGTATTTGGTTTATAAGCTACCAATTTCATGCTGGATGATAACAATTAAACATTTTGAAATCTGATACAATATGATTTAAAAACCTTTGATTACTAAGGTCATCAAGTGGGTGTGGCCTAAATCTACCCACTGCTGAAATATACCCCAAAGTGGGTGTGGCCTAGATCTACCCACTGCTAAAAATTACCTTGAAAGGGGGTGTAGCCTAACACTTCCCAATGCTGCGATATACCTCAAAGTGTGTGTGGCGTAAATATAATAAATACACGTAAATATAATAAATACACACAATACACATAAATACACATAAACCAGGAAGTGGAGACACTTGTGACGTGAAAGACGTGATAACATTGACCAATGATGAGACAGTGATTGAAACGATACATGAAACAAAACACAAACACACTTGTCACCTGAAAACCAACAGTGGAATGTGGAAGGCTGTAGCGGTGTGAACTGGTCCATAGATCAGAGATCTAGCAGCGTTTGAGAAGAACAAACAGAACACAAAGAATATTCAGAGCTGATGCAGTAAACCCTCTGCAATGCGACGTATTATTTACCTTTTTTTCTTTTTTTTTTATCTCTGAGACATTTCTCACTAAAACGTCGATCCTTTTTATGTCCTTGAAGAAATTCAAATCAGGGGTGTGTTGCTTGGGTATTGGATTTCCCCTCAGGTCAGGAACGTACTTGATTTCAGAAATTAAAGTTTATCGATTTCCAAAAAGACAAAGCTTGGTGAGAGAAATGCTCTGGTGGCTGCAGTGAAGACAGACGTCTGGATGCTATGGATTTCTAGTGCACATTTTATGATAACTTACATACAAGATTACACACATAAAAACCAGCAATGTTACACAACAAGGATCATGAACAAACAAAATGCATGCTGTATGCTAAACAGCTATGTAATGTGTTTATTTGCCTAAACAAAAATGCTAAAAAACGAGCTAACTCACCCATACAGATACATCATCTACCCCACAACCGTATAATTGTTTTTTGTAAAATGAAATCCTAGTACTTTTAATTGTATTCAAATTAAAATACTTTTTAAATTATTTTTAACGCTGTCGCTGTATGCATAATTACAACAGCGCCTTCTAGTGGTCATTTGTGCTCATGCGACATATAGTGACAATTCATAATATAATTTGCTTTGTAAATTCACAATAAATGATAAAAGAAGAACTAATAAAAAAGTGACAAAGAAGGTTCATTAGAAACTAACCTTCGCATCATAAAATCTTTAATTGATTTTACTTCAGGTGTTATTTCTTGAAGCTATTTAGTAACAAGCACAGAAAAAGTTTTCTTCTTGTTTGTTCTTCCAAACACCAAGACGTCATGATAGTTGCTTCAAATCATGACAACAAACAAGCTTTATTACACGTTTGTGAATTCTTCTGTGACCGAGAGATCGTTTCATAGATATACTCGCCATACACGTCACTTGTTCATAATTGAGTGAGTTAATTTCCTGCTTTTTACATTTTTAATTAGAATTATAGCTTCACCGGATTAAGAGCGTTCTCCGTCAAAACACACTTCGCTAACAGTTTGTACCCTAAACGCACAAATACACTCTGTGGATTTGAAGAGGTCTGTCAGTGTTAATCAGAAACACACCGCAATGCAATCAGTACAAATTTACTTTAATTATTCTCTAAACTAATTAACAGCTAATGATGAAATAAATCCTACAGGCCCAATTAAGATGCAATTTTGGAAAATAAATGAGTTTTTTTTTCCCTCGCATTGCGCAAAGCTACAAACCCGTTATGTGCTATTTTACAATGTTTTTTTTACCGAACGAGAGGAAAACTCAGCCTTGAGGAGGTAATAAATGATCGCATGGCGTGTAGTCATGGTGGAATCGCAGCCGGTGTGAAGAGAACATCAAGCCAAGGTGAATAGTCACTTGTTCCCAGACGCTTGTGCGATATAATTATTTGTATCTTTCCTGCCATGATGTTCAGTCATGTTTAATATTATTGTATTAAATTTGAGCATATATCTCTTTAAATGAGATCAATCTGATTTTAGTATAAATATGTTTTTGCAGTAAGACTGATTCTGTACAGTATCGAGACTTAGTGTTGTGATTAGCTGCGGATTAGCAGGGCAACGTAATATAAGAGGTAGAGGTGGGGTTTCTCGCGAGACTTTTGACGTGACGTACGTTTGACATACGGCGACGCTGCAACGAGTCATTCGAGGTGTTTCGAGCTTTGTTGAGGAGATTTGTTTTGCTTACTTAAGAGTATATAATTCATACGTGCTTTTTTCACATCCCATTCCACAATTAATCTCCATTTACTCATATAATGAGCTCCACGCTTCTGGAAAGATGTTCCACTAGATTTTGTGGAGATTCGTGCATCTACAAGGTGTTAGTAAGGTCAAGTACTGATGTAGGTGAGGTGACACATATAGCTGGAAAAGTCAGGTGTCCCAATACTTTTGTCAATAGAGTATAAATTCAAGGTTCTTGAATAAATACTGCTTTTCTAAATCCAGATCCTTCAGCTTCTACATCAGAATGCATGCTGAATGTGTGGTTGAGAAATTCATTATCAAATGTCATTTCAATTTCTCTGCAGCGATTTTCAGAATTTTATGCTCATATGTGAGTCAGATGTCGTTTTCGAGACTTTCATCCATGTGTGTATCTGCATGTGTGCTGTGCTAAATAAAGAAGCACCAGAATTCTATATATGTACAGTTTCTAGACTCTAAATACTGAACTGAGGCACACTGATGGAGGTGGAAGTTTATTGGTTTGGGGTTGTTTTGAAGCAGAGAAGGTTCCAGAAAGGGAAAGGAATCTTGAACCAACATGTCTCACATTCCATATTTCAACACCGTGCAGTTCGGTCTGGTCTCATTGGAATTACCTTCAACCTTACAACAAGACGATGAGCCAAAGCGATAAACACGTCTGAGTTCTGTACGTGTTATTTAGAGAGCAGACAGACGTCTGGAGTGATATTTATCATGGAACCACCTGCCCAGACACCACACCTTAATCCTACTGAACTGCTGTGAGATGAAGAAGAAAATCTCCATCTAGTGAAGAACATCAGTGGAGAGGTTTACAAGAGACACAACAAAGAGTTTCAGCTGAATGTTTGAGGAAACGAAGTGTGCAGATACTCAGAGCTGTTCTTCATGCCAAGGGAAGATTTTTTTAAATGAAACTTAAGTGAAACATCTGGACATTTATATATTAGTTTGATTAAAGTAAATTTTCAGACTGTTACATTACTGAGTTTGTTGCATAGAAACATAAGGAACATACACGTGTCTCTCAAACACTAAAAAACACACATAGGAACTGCATATGGCGTTACATTAAAAGCGTCTGTCTGAGTACAGCTGCTGCTTATGTAATTCCAGTCTATTTATCATTCATTAAAGTCTACTTTTTAATTTAAATCTGTCCCGGTGTGTTCCATTTTCAGCCCATTCATACAATCTCTTTTCCTTTCTGTTCTCAGAGTGCTGGAGAACATTTGCACCGGTTCTCTGGATCTATCCCCGATTCTCAGACATCTAAACGAACCCATTCTCCCGGCCTTTAAATCTCATTAAATAAAACGTCTACGCCTCAAATATTCACCCAAGAGAGAGGATGTTCTGTAAAATCAGGATCGTTTTCTGGAAATAAGGAACACAGGAAGAACACAGCACTTCATTTCACTGACTTTCATTCAGGTGGAAAAGGATTTTCAAGCCTTCATGACCCAAGCTGTCGGAAATAGGCTCTGATTTATTCAGGATAAAAAAGAAACCCTAGCAGAGAGAAAGGAATAACTGGATTTACGTCTCTCACATCTTCATGGATATTCCTGATGTTTGAAAGATTTGGGATCACTGAAATGTGTTTCTTAACCTTCCTATAATGAATATAAATGCTAAATGACTCAGGGAGCTCTGTTATCAATATTTAATCATCCAACTGAAGAATCCCAAGAATACAGGGTGTTGCTATGCAGTTAGTTGCTAGAGTGATGGTAGGTGGTTGCTATGGTGTCTTCGGTGGTTGCTAGAGTGTAGGAACCTAATTGATATATTATCTATCCCATGTGGTTGTCAGGTTACTGTTATGGTTTGTCAGTTTTGGTTGCTAGAGCGTTGCTAGGTGGTTGTTATAGTATCTCAGGTGGTTGCTGGAGGGTTGCTAAGAGGTTTCTCTGTCATCCCTGGTGATGACTAGCATGTTGCTACCTGGTTGTTATGCTGTCCCAGGTGGTTATTAGAGTGTTATGGTATTTCAGTTTGGTTGCTATAGTGTTGCTAGTTGGTTGCTAAGATATTTTAGGGTATCTTAGGTGGTTGCTAAAGTGTTGCTAAGTGGTTGCTATGTTATCCAACATGGCTGCTAGAGGTGTTGTTTAAAAAAAGTGCACGGAAAAGGTACATAACTTTTGCAGTGAACGAAGAACAGCGTTAATATCCTGAAGATACGAATAACGGTGAAGAAGCTCGACACAGACAGTAATACGCAAGAAGAAAGTGAAAGTAGCGCTAATAATAAGAACACGAAATTTAAAGAACCCCAGAAATCTACAGGGAATTTAGAAGGTGCGGTTTTTCCAGGTGACTCTCGGAGTCGTGACACGGCTAAGCTGTTTTCAACCCACTGGTGGAATGACAACAATGATCTCAGTCCTGAAAAATACAATCTGAGAAAGAGAAAATACACTGTTTTAGGCTTCGCACACACACACACACACACACACACACACACACACACACACACACACACACACACACACACAGATAGCAGCTTAACGTTAAGCCCTTGGCTGGATTTATCATTTCTGAATTGTTTCATTTGCTCCGAAGTTACATTTTTTTAAATTTAATTCTATTTATTACTTTATCTGTAGTTGACCTTTTATTTCTGTGCATATGTGAACACAGTAGTTTGCTTTTCTCAATATACTTAGTACTCAGTATTCTGTTCTAGAAGCTGTTAACCACAATAATATCCAGTTCCATTTCAATCCAGAGTGAGACTACGAATGTACACATTTCCTAAAGACCTCACTGAGCTCCATGGAGGAGTTTCGATTGTGTGGTGGAACTTCTACAGTGATTTCGGGGATTTTTTATAAATAAATGACTCAAGTCTCAAGATGAATTTGAGGAGAAGAAAACGTCCGGAAGAGAACGAGAACAGCATCAAGAGTTACTGCAACATCTTCATTATTAGTATTAGAAGAGTGTGTGATTCGGAGCAGCAGAACTGCAGATGTAACGAGTCGTGTATAAAACGCGTAGGGAAAATGAAGCGTTGTTTTTATCCATGCAGTCAAACATCAATAACAGCTTGAACTCATCAATGCTGAGAAGTGACCCTGGTGTAAGGTGATAATCCACGGCTAGGTGTGAGACCTTCCACCATTATAATGCTCTTCTGGATGTTCTTCTCCTCCACATCGTACACTAACATTCTTTATCACTTGTCTAAACCCGGAATTATCAGTGTACATTTATATTTGCCTCCTTCATGTTTTACTTTACAATTTATTCAGCATTATTCAGCATTCATACACACATATGATATATATTTAATATTTCCTATGCTATGATCTATAAATAGGTTTATTTTTATAATTTTTTAAATATATTTAATATTATAAAACATTTTGAATAAAAATGACATTTTAATAGTTTTTTATTTTCTTTCCCATAATATAAAAATACTGTCAATCTGGTTGCATTTAAAATATTGTGATACTTTACCACTCTTTAAATAAAATGTATTCAAAATATTAATTTATTATAATTTTATCACTGGATTATTCTGATTTTATAGTATTGTAACCACCTGTAGTTTTCACTGTGCTCATGTTTATGTGCATAATTTCAACTTCCGATTTTCTCAATTTTTATTCTATTTTTACGATTTACTTTAAAAATGGATTTTTTTATCCCATCATATTTTCACCTCACCAATGCAATGCAATACAATGCAAAAAATCCTTCTACATTTTTTGCATTGTAATTTCATTTTTATGACTCTGTATCATAAAACAGCATAAACGCATCGACCGTTCTCTGTTTTCTTTCCCAACGCCGATCCTACAACATCGTTCTGATCTCGGGAAGGCCGCGTGGATTTATTGCAAAGTTTGATTAAACTCCTATCGTGTTAAACGAACTCGAGCTGTGCCAATTAGAGGCGAGAGTTAATGAATATATTAAGAGAAGATGGAAGAGCAGAAGGTCAGTAATTACTTTACTGTAATGAGATCACTCTTATCTCTCGCTTTTATCCGACAGCAGAGTGTTTACCGAACGACTCCACTGGGGGAAAAAAATGAGGTTTTTTTACATCTATCAGATCATATTTATATTTCCACTTTGTTTTCCATCATCATAATTACAGAAATCAAACAAGTGAACAAACAATTCTAAATAAATAGAACATTTAAACACATACATTATAAATTGTGTGTCTCTAAAGTTGGACTTTTTTGGGAGCTGCCGCATAAAATTCTATCATTGGGACTAGGAGACGCTACAACCTGTTCCAGAACACAAATCCAGCTCCATAAAGATCTGCTTTCCATGGGTTGGAGTAGAAGCCCTCCTGCTGTAGAGCACTGACCCTATTGAACATGATGAATGTGAACACTGACTGCACCCCAGGCATCATCACCTTCTCACCTCCACCAGTACCAGACTTTACTAACACACTTTACTTCCCAGAAGAGTGGAGCTTATTATAACTTATTATAAATGAAGACTAAATGTGGAGTAGGATGTAGCCGCACACACACACACACACACACACACACACACACACACACACACACACACACACACACACACACATCATGCTTAAAGAGCTTGCTTATTGTTTTGTAGTATTTTGGCGTTGAGGAAACATCAGCAGAGCCAGAACATCTCCACAGCCAACAGATGGGAGGCAAGGATCAGTAAAACACACACACACACACACACACACACACACACACACACACACACACACACACACAGACACATAGCGTTCCAATTTGCTAGTCACCCAGTCATCCATCTCACACACAGACTGCTGATATCATCTGCTGCAATATTTTGCTGTCATAAAAGAAATAAAAATAAATCCGGTTGCACATTTGCAAGCATTTGCATTAATAAACATTAGATTGGATTATTATTTTTTGGGGGGGTTTAGTTAAAGATTACAGCTTTCAATTCTCTAAACGAAATATTTCATATTTAATCAGAATTCCAGACAGCAGAACGAATAAATGAAGTGTCTCAGTCGAACTCTGTGTGGAAATCAAGTGATTTAAAAAGTCAAGCTTGTGTTATTACACCTAAAAACATGTGAGATTTGATTTTTCTAGGAACCCACACACCAAATGTCCAGGCCAAACTGTCACCGGGAAACAACACACACACACACACACACACACACACACACACACACACACACACACACACACACACGAGAAGAACACAACAAAGAAAGAAAAGTAAATAACAATCTACTGTCGATGATCAGCGTGTTTATCCATTTATCCATTAAAAAGCTCAAAGCTCAGAAAGAACCGAAAAAGAACAAAATGGCGACTAAACAGTGAAAGAGCGACTCCTAAGTGTGTGCTAAATCCTGCAATAATGCGTCCTGACCGCTGTAGCACTTCGATTATTATTGACATGCAATAACACTTACTTGGTGTTGAGAGTTTGGTGGCTCAGGGAGGAAGTAATGGAAGGCAGGATATTGAAAAAATAGGCTTCATTTTTCCACAGTCACGTTTTCATGCTTTCTTTTACTTTTCAGTGTTTTAAAACACACACACACACACACACACACACACACACACACACACACACACACACACACACACACACACACACACACAGCTCTGCATATTCATCCCACCTTGCCAAAAGCATTCATCTTTTATTCTTCTATTCTCTCATATCTTTTCCTACTTCTTTTGTATCTCATATCCTCTTATATTTTATGCTCATACATTTTATTTAATGCACAATTTCTGAGTGGCCGATCAGGTTTACATTTTACTGCATGTTATATTCTGAAATGTATGTGACAAATATTCTTCTTTCTTGCCACTCATTTCCTCCAGCACCACCTGGTACATCTACACAAGGCAGTGTATAGGGTGCCAATACTTTTGTACCAATTGATTAGCCAATCTTATTTTTCATTAATAATTAATAGAAACTAAATAATTTAAGTTTTTTGGAACTGATTCTTAATTTTGGGTTCCTAGCTTCATACGTGAGATACACGCATTTTCCTTCTGTAAGTAAATTTGTTTATATGTAACATCAAGAGTGTGGACAAAAGTATTAGGAAACGTGAGAAATGTATATACCAAACACACCAGAGATGGTAAAAGTCCACACATCCTTCACTCAGTAGAAGTACAGAACCTCATGTTTTAAAGATTTTGGTAAAAGTTCTGACTGCACTTTTTTACTCAAGTTAAAGTAAAAAAGTTTGTGCTCCGACATGTTCTTCAGTAAAACCTAGTGATTATTACGACCTGTTTTAGTGTCACGTGTCATCATATTAATATCAGGGCTGTCAATCGATTCAAATGTTTAATTGCAATTTTATCTGCTCTAAATCTACCTTAAATTAACATTATAATTTAAAGATTTAGATCAGATTCAAACAAGTAACGAGTCTGATGTGAAAATCTACTTAAGGGCAGTAACTAAGTATTGGTACTTCATTACTTCCTCCTCTGAAGCAGATACCAATCTTATAATCAGACATCTACAAACCTTTGCTCATATAGTGTTTGTTCTGAAAAAGCATATAAATGAGAAGTAAATTATTTAAAGGTACATTCCGTATACAGCACACAGTAAAGGCGTTACGATTAAACACGTTGTATGCTGATATTTTTATGCGATTCAGACAGGTGCGATGTTTCACAACATTTTGCATGTGTGTGTGTGTGTGTGTGTGTGTGTGTGTGTGTGTGTGTGTGTGTGTGTGAGAACATGAACATGAAATATATTTTTTGATCCAAATGAATATAAAATGAATGTCAAAATTCCCCTGTAGACATGAACTTTAACTCAACCCTCATTACCATAAAGCGTGCAATAATAAATAACAAATGAGAAACATGATGAAAAAAAAAAAAAACAGCAAGACCCGGCTTGGTATCATTATAAAATGATAATGCCAAGAATCCGGCAGTGCTGAGGCATAAAACATCTAACATCTCTCTCTCTCTCTCTCTCTCTCTCTCTCTCTCTCTCTCTCTCTCTCTCTCTCACATTTCCTCCCCCAGCAGTTTATCTTCAACAGTTTTATACAAACACTTCATTGTCGTCTCACAATAATTCATCCGATTCACCGGAGGCTGCTGATATGACTGGAGGTGAAGGCATTGTACTTTGGAACTGAAGGTCATGGGTTTAAATCCCAGCCACACCATGCTGGGGCCCCTAAGCAAGGCCCTAAACCCCATAACTGTTCATTTGTTTGAACAAGATACAGTGTGAGCTGTAAGGGTATCTGCCAAAATGCTGGTTTCTACAACAAGGCTTTACAGAAGGCATCGCTCTGCCTCCAGGTTTCACTGAGGGCATTACTTTACCTCCAGGCTTCACCAGGGGAACCTCTTGACCTCCAGGCTTCACTGAGAGGACTTTTTTCCCTCTGTGTTTCACAGTGGGCATTACTCTACCTCCAGGCTTCACAGAGTTTGTCAGTCTACCTCCAGGCTTCAGTAAAGGTACAACTCTATCTCAAGGCTTCACAGAAGTAGTGTGAAGCTGGTAGGGTAGCTGGTTACTTTCAAGCTACAATAATGGTTGCACTCTTTATACAGGTTTCACCAAACGTTTCACTCTACCTCTAGGCTTCTTAGTGAGCATCACGCAACCTTTAGGCTTCTTTGAGGACACCTCCTCATAGTCAGGCTTCATTGATTGGATCAGTGGTTCCAGGCTTTACAAAGGGCATCTCACCACCTCTAGGCTTCATTGAGTGTGTCACTCCACCTTCAAGCTTTGCTGAGGGTATTTCCCCACCTGAAGGTTTCACCAAGGGCATGTGTCTACCTCCAGGCTTCATCAGTGGCATCTCCTCACCTCCAGGTTTCACTAAATACAAATGTCTTAATAAAGGGTATCAAATTACCACTGGGTTTTATACACACACACACACACACACACACACACACATACAGTGTACAGTACAGTATGTGCTTTTTGAACATTCCACACTACATTTTGTTACATTTGCTGTTATAGTAACCTCCACTCTTCAAGAAGATGTTCCACTAGATCTTGTGGAGATTCATTCACTACAAGGTTGTTAGTAAAGTCAGACACTGATGTGGGTGAGGTGAGGAGCCCTGAAGTGCAGTCAGCGTTCACATTCATACAAAAGTTGTTTATTGGGGTTTTGGAGAGATATTCCAACACATGTAAAGCAGATCTTCAATGAGCTGGCTTTGTGCGGAGGAACATTGTCATGCTGGAACAGGTTTGGGTCTCATAGTTCATGCTACTGGATCTAAAAACGTCAGATAACATAGTGTGCCTCCAACTTTGTTGGAACGGTTTGGGGAGGAACCAGATATAGCAGAAAAGGTGAGCTGTCCCAATACTTTTGGCCAAATAATGTATTAAATATATAACTATAAATATTACTAACATTAGCAGAGTTTTAGCTGGAGATGATCTGAACATAAAGTACTTTTTAAATGCACTGTTTGAAACTATTTTCTCTTTCAGTAATAATGAAATGCATCTCTGTGGTTCTGTGGCGCGGGTTTATTAGCATTGCGCTAGGCTTACGTGCGATTGAGCAAATTTCCCACCTACAAGCAGGAGAACGAGTAAATGAGCCTGATATCAGATGGATGAAGATTATTTGTGATATCTGGAGGAATAATTTTTTCCAGACTGAGAAAACGAAGCTCTGTTGTGAAGGAAACGGAGGCTAATTAGCGTGAAAGTTTGGGTTCAGGCTGTGCTGAGTGAGCTGAGTGCTATCACATGGATTACGCTGTTGACCTTTAATAATGTCAGAGCTTAACGAGTCGCTGCAGCACCAGCACACTGAGAGCAGTGCCGAGTCAAACCACTTCCTGAGAGAGTGAAGAAAAAGATTTTACCTGCATTTTACTGGAGATCACGTCAATGAAGGAGATTAGTGGCGAGGTTGTGATTCGCTAAAGCTGGAAACGTGTGTAAGAAACGTGGGTTTTGGTTTTGAGTATTAGTGATGAGAGTGAGGCAGCGGACGCAGACGTTCAGTAGAGTTTTTTTATTTAGAGCTGTGTAGAATGGCTTTATTCACTCTGTCATTCCTCTAGTATACGTTACTCTCTCCTCACATGCGCCACTCACACGTCACTCACGCTTTACCCTCTCCTCACACACGCCACTCACACGTCACTCACGCGTTACCCTCTCCTTACACACGCCACTCACACGTCACTCACGCGTTACCCTCTCCTCACACACGCCAGTCACGCGTTACCCTCTCCTCACACACGCCACTCACACGTTACTCACGCGTTACTCTCTCCTCACACATGCCACTCACACGTTACTCACGCGTTACTCTCTCCTCACACACGCCACTCACACATCACTCACGCGTTACCCTCTCCTCACACACGCCACTCACACGTTACCCTCTCCTCACACACGCCACTCTCGCGTTACTCTCTCATCACTCACATGTTACTCTCGTGTTACTCATGTGTCATGCATAAGTTACTTACACTTTAATCAAACAGTACTCACGTTACTTCTGCCTCACACACACACACACACACACACACACACACACACACACACACACACACACACACATTACGCTCTTGTTACTCACGTGTCACACAATACACACATGGAAAATCATGAGCTGAAAACTATGATGTTCTCTAGGTTTAAGTTTTGTTCTACATAAAAGCTGTTGGTGTGTAATTTGGTGTTGTGCTGGTAATAACGACGTCTCAGGCATCATTGTGTAAACATTTTTCCTTTCTATACAGATGTTTAAAGGTTTCTCCACATATGCAGTGTCGCATTTCTCTGCTTTGAACCTTCTCCACCATCTGCACTTCACCCGCAACATCTCTTCATCTCCCATTCAGCTTTTGTGTATATTGATTTTTTGCATGTGTGTGTGTGTGTGTGTGTGTGTGTGTGTGTGTGTATGTGCGTTTGGATTGTGTTAGTATTGGAGCTGCAATAAAAGCTCTGATGTCTCAGCGTTTTGCTTCAACGCCATCTAAAGCGATTAAAACACGGCTATATTCTCTCTCTCTCTCTCTCTCTCTCTCTCTCTCTGTTTCTCTCTCTCTAGCTCTTTCTCTTTCTCTCCCTATCTCTCTCTCTCTCTCTCTCTCTCAACTCTGATGAGAAAATATTGCTTTACAAATCTTTAAATTCTTATGTCGTATCTGCAGTGTACCGTTAACCCTATAATTACTGGCACCTCTTAGGGAAGAAAAACAACAAAGAAACTAAATGAAATAAAAAAAATTTCCATTTGGTTAAAGAATAATAATTAAAAAAAAAAACTCTTAATATTTTATTTATTGGATTATTTTATTTAAAATATTTTTTCCCTTTTAAACCTATTTTTTTATGAACTAAAAAAAAAATTTTTAATAGAAGCATGAAAAAAATGTATTTACTACTTTGATTTGCAAAAAACAAAAAAAACAAAACAAAAACAAAAACAAAAACAAAAAATTATATATATATATATATATATATATATATATATATATATATATATATATATATATATATATATATATATATATATATATATATATATATATATATATATATATATATATATATATATATATATATATTATTTTTAATTTATATTTAATAGAGTTCAATTATTATTTTTGAGGATAATTGTGCATATTAACAAATTATTTAATTTCTTTCTTTCTTTCTTTCTTTCTTTCTTTCTTTCTTTCTTTCTTTCTTTCTTTCTTTCTTTCTTTCTTTTTCTTTCTATTAATACTATACATTTTATTTATTTAAAATACATTTTATTTATTGTTTTTTTTCAGTACACCTACATTTCAGTTTTCAAATCATTTCATTGATTCTCTTTTTTTTTTTCACATTTCTTTTTGGATTTTTTTTTTTGACAGAAACCTACACTAGCGCCCGATCTATTTTCTCGTGAAGACTCACAGGCACGCTTTTCTGAAGAATACTGTAAGCTGACCATGTGCTCACGTGCTACATTTCCACATGAATTTCATTCCGAATTCTATATTATATATTGAGATAAATGTGTGTTGAAAACACACTTTTCAACTCAGCAAATATTCAGCCTTGAGATTCCAGACGGAGTTTTATGGAAGGCAGTGAAATTTTAACTCATTTGGCACTTTTTAGACTGCAGGATGATTTTTCTCTTTCGCAGCCGAGCCTCGGCGTGAGGGTTATTAGAGGAGCGAGCTGTACACGACAAAAAATGCTGATGCACACTTCACTCCCCATTTCCTCTAATACAACCATTTATCAAGCGTTACTGAAAAAAATCAGCTCCATCTTATGCTTTTAACTACATCAGCTGCATTTCTGTGCACAGAAAAAAACCGTTTATAAAACAAAAACAAATTAAAGTTTTCAACATTATTCTCGTCCGTCCAACGTGACAAAGAAACCTTGGTGCTAAAAGAACATCCAAACACTGCTCCTCGTTATCCTCAACGTCCCAACGTCTCATTACGGAGTGAGCTTTCACACCAAATGTCAGAACTTTAGCGTGACGCTCAAGTAACTCATAACTTGGCCTCAAAATCAACAACAAACAAAAAAACGACTTATCCTGAGTATCTACGTTGAGCTTCTCCACTCACACCGATCTCAGTAATTGGCCTCGAGCTGAAACATCTACATAATGAACAGATTTTCAGACGCCAGCAGGGCACACGCTCGGGTTCTCACTGGTGCGTAACCGTTAACTCTACAGTTCACTCGGAGAGAATGCTGTCTCAACTTAGAATTAAGTGGCTTTGGATTAAAGTGACTGCTGAAGGAGAAATCTGATATTGCAATTCTGATGCTGAGACAAAACACAGTTCACTGTTTTATATATATATTTATATATAAAACACGGTGATGTTTAATGTTTTTTGTCTTGGGTTGCTTCTTGAACATCCCATTCCAACATCCCTATCGGTGAAATCTTTCCTGGAAAGATGTTCCACAAAAGCTCATTCATCCACTCAATAAAGTCGTGATGGACAGAAATGAAGTAAAGGTACTTAAGTAGCTTTTTTGTGTATCTGCACTTCACTAAAGTGTTGCAATTCAGGAAGATTTTTACTGTAACTTCACTACATTTGAACATTATATAAATCTATCTTTAGCTGTAAGTGAAGGCAAAATGTTATGCTACTGCAACCAAAATCATCTGACACAATTGTGTGCTTCTAACCTTGTTGTAAAAGTTTGGAGAAGAACCACATATGGATGAAAAAGTCAGATGTTTCAATACATCAGCAGGAAAAGAACATTACTTCTTTAAACACTTCCATGCAGATCTTTCTACAGGGAACGTCAGGTTTGGAAACATGAGGAAGCTTCCTGGTCCACTTTCACCACCAGTGTGAAAGCTCCTCCTGTGTTTTTAGACCACTGTCTGGTTTCTGACTTCCGCTGAACTCGTTCTGATTCAGTCGACTTGCTCGCTTTATGCCTGGAATGATTAGATAAAGAATGTACTGTTTAAAAGCAGGAGGCGCTATTGAGAAGACGCTTCCTAAATTACCCGGTGTGATGATAATGAAGACAGACTTTTATCCTGGTCTTGCTATTAAAGTTTAAACAGATGGTTGAGGTTGAAGGGCATCTACATTTCTATAGTGAGCAGATCATTAAAGTAAAGACTGCACGCAGGTCACACACACGGAGGAGGAGGAAGCAATTATTCCTGTGTCGCTTTATTGCGGAATTAATTCTTGGCACATTCAAGACCGGAGGCGCAGGAGCCAAATATGAATCTGACAGAGCTTTGTGTGTGTGTGTGTGTGTGTGTGTGTGTGTGTGTGTGTGTCTGTCTGTTTAGCAATATCGGGTCTATAAGACTTAAAAAGTCATCTTCCATACATAATACACACACACACACACACACACACACACACACACACACACACACACACACACACACACACAATTGTCTTTCACATTCCACATTTAGTCTCCACTTGCTCTTATATTGAGCTCCACTCTTTTGGGAAGATGTTCCACTAGATTTGGTAGAGATTAGTTCAGCTACAAGTGTGTTAGTAAAGTCAGGTACTGATGTAGGTGAGGTGAGGAGGCCTGTTCCATAGGGTTGGAGCTCTTCAGCAGGAGAGCTTCCATTCCAACCCGTGTAAAGCAGATCTTCATGGATCTGGATTTGTGGATTTCATGTGGGAACAGGTTTGGGTCTCGTAGTTCAAATGAAAGGAAATATTTCATGCGACAGCATCGAGAGACGTTGGATACCATTTGTGTGTCTAAATCTTGGTGTTAACAGTTTGGTGAAGAACCACATATGGCTGGAAAAGTCAAAAGTGGTAACGTTTCTGTCATTTCTGTGATGCTGAATATTTTTGTTGTGCTGCTCAGATGATGATTATGATGCATTGCGTATAAACAGATTAAACACGTCTCTAGAGGGAAGGTGTGTTTGAAGGATGAGATTGATTTGCACGTTTCTATGTTCTGAATCAACACACAGAGATTCTCATCAGGCAATATAAATACGCTCTCGAGTCAGAGTCAAGCATTTTCTAATCGTTTAAAAAAAGTCATAACACTTTTGTGTACACAATTACACACACACACACACACACACACACACACACACACACACACACACACACACACACATTTAAAATGCTCTACATTTTAGCTTTTCCTTTCTGCTTCACTGAGATTTGACTGTTTCTCTTTCTTCTGCTCTATCTGCTCTATCCAGAGCGGCAAAATTCCCTTCATGTGCTGATCCACAAATCCTTTAATGATGGAGGAGAAAAAGGACAAACCGTGTTATTATTAGATAAACTTTATACAGTGCATCTGGAAAGTCTTCACAAAGCTTCACTTTATTCCAAAATAGATTACATTCATTACTGTCCTTGAAATTCTACAAACAAAACCCCATAATGACAACGTGAAATCTCTTCAAATTTATTAACAATAAAAAAGCGAAAAAAAATTCTTCAGCCTTTGCCATGACACTCAAAATTGAGCTCAGGTGCGTCCTATTTTCACTGATCATCCTTGAGATGTTTCTACAACTTGATTGGATTCACCTGTGGTCAATTCAGTTGATTAGACATACTTTTGGAAATTTCACACACCGGTTTATATGAGGTGCCACAGTTAACAGTGTATCAGAGCACAAACCAAGCCATGGAGTCCAAGGAATTGTCTGTATTGGTTGGAGATGGTTAAAGTGCTGTGAATACTTCACAGATGCACTAAATAATGTACAAATATCTAAACTATAACTAAACAGAGAGCAGAATCCTGAACATTCTCTATGATTTATTATGTCTCTAATTCCTGCTCAGGCAGCTATCTATTTAAATCTCACTAGCCAATCAGATGTAAGCACAGTCAAGCTCCACCACCTGTGAGAGGTGTTTGAGCAGAATTGTAAACTTCTTGTAAACTTTAAAATATTGAAATTGCATGAAAAACTTGAAAATGAAAAAAATTAGATTTTTTTTTTAAGTGTAAATAAAAACTTTATTAATTACGAAATTAATGTGTAAACATTTTTATTGTAACCAAAAATAGTGAAAATATGAACAACATTTTTTAAAGCATGAACAAAAATTTGAAAAGTGCAAATTAAAAACATAAACTCAAAAAAACCTCTTCATACGAGACCTCATTATAGTTTTTGCTGCTCAGTTTAATATTTAAGAGAGTTTTTCTTTGTTCTTATTCGATATTACGTTCAGTACTTTGGGCTTTTAGATTAGATTAAAGTCTGCAGGGGGCGGGGCTTGTATAAAAATAGGCATTGTCTCTTATGTGTATTTGGATTTATTTTTATTAATAATCAATGACACCATTAACATCATGCCATCATGCCTTTAAACAGTTTTTTTTTTTTGCTGTTTGGATGCCGGATGTTTTCACTTCATGTTTCTCTTGTTGCCAGGGGAAGATATTCCTCACCTACACCTTATTATTATTAAAATTACGCCACTGGTTAAGAAGAAAAGTAGTAACGTAAAGATCATTGAGTAGTTTAAATAGTATGAAGTATTTTGGAGCAGGAGATGAGACTGCATGAACATATGGACCATTTGGACCAGAGGTTTAGTAAAGGGCCATTAGAGTGTAATAGCAGTAAACATTTAACGCAGCCATCTGCCAGTCCTTGAATCCAGAACCATCGCTTCTCATTACACTTGCGTCCTCAAGGGATTAACACGTCATTGTGGATTGGGGAACGTCCATATTATATTGGCTTCGATGGCAAAGAAAAGACAGAAATACAGTTGCAGTTGCAATGAGTTCATCCTGAGACTCAGACTGAAGGACCTGGTTTACCATGTGCAGCTCCTCAGGCTGTGCTGCTGGTGCCACCTACTCTAGGAAGTGTATATTCGGGATCATTAATTGCTGATTGAACTGGCAGGAATGTCGTCCCTTTGGAGTAATAATACTCCTACTACGCTAATCCACTTAGTCCTACATGATGAGTCAGACACAATGACCATCATGAACACTAACTCATTAACAGCAGGTGTGATGTCTGACATCTAAAACTGAATACACTTCATTCCTGATATCATTTTTATAGTAACAGCTCATTTACAGGAACTCGTACAGCAAACAGGTCAAATAAATGCCTGGTACAGTGAAGTTTTCTGTGAGGAGAAATGTGTCTGTGTGCCATTACTTTGAAAGGAGTCTCCAGTCTTCACAACAGAGACATTTTATGCACAATTTAGTGAACCTCAAACGTTAGAGGCACACAGAATGTGACAGAATTAGATTTTTCCTTCACTTGTATTTGGAGCCTCAAATCTGTTCCAGCATGACCATCTCCTGTGCACAAAGCCAGCTCCATGAAGATATGGTTTAGAAATGTCCTAGTGGAAGATCTCCTGCTATAGAGCTCCAACTCTATTAAACAAACAAAAGAGTTTTACCTCTGATTGTAACAAAGCACTGGAACTCGAGACTCCTTCCATAGATGTTACACAAACACAATCCACCATGTGTCATTTAAATATAGAAAATGATCTTGTGGGTAGGGGTTGTTAAGAGGTTAAGATGTCGTGCTTCGGATCAGAAGGTTGTGAGTTCAAATGTCTGAATGAGATCATTGTAAGTTGCTCTGGATGAGGTCAATCTTGTAAATCAATCTCCTCATTTACAGCATTTGGTAGACGCCCTTAAGGGTTAAGGGCCCTGCTCAAAGGCCAATCAGTGGCATCTTATTGGTGGTGGGATTTGAACTTGTGACCTTCTGATTCAGCATTCCATGCCTTAACCACTGAGCTACCAACTCCTCGAATAAGAACGAAGAATGCAACATTTCTGTGCTATAATATTTTTAAATTAAAGTAATTATTATTTATTTTTAATGATAAGAATATAAATCTAGAGGATAAACCATGCCATCATGTCATCAGGTCAAAGACGGATCTGAGATTTGTGAAGGGAGTTTAAATTTTGGTCTCCTGGAACTCACAGGAATCGGCGAATCATCTGCGTTAACTGTAAATTAAATGTGGCCACGCCCATGTCTGATCCTACAATTCCCATGTGTTTATCATTTTCTCTCTGATCTTTTCTTCCTCATTTCAATTCCATCCCATGTGTTTCAGGCTCTTTTCCTTCAATCTTCTTTTTGTTTATCTTCTCACTCTGCTCTCAGCCCTGGTGTTAAAAGCACATTGTCGACGGTCTTCCTGTTGAATATTTTTCTCTTTCCTGCAGGAGCTGTTGTATAATAATAAAACCTCCTTATACTCGAATCTTGCTTCTTCTCTTGAAGAAGATTTTTACTTTGTCATGGATCGAGCAGGGCTGGACCCGAGCCGAGCTCAGCAGGATAAACACATGCATGAATTATTCTTCTACTTCTTCAAGGAATCCTACGCCCACGGGAAGAGACTCTGCCAGGGAGGTTCTCAGCAGGCTACAGCCACAGGTTGCTTTTATTCTTCCTCAGAAGTGTTTATAGCCCCCCCCCTGAGAGGTGTACCAGCTGTCCTCTGTGCTTAGAACTGCTCTTCTTAGGTAATGCCCTGGGTGCTGTATAAGATTTAGTAAAGTGCAGGTTCTAGACCTCAAGTCAGGACTCAATATAAAACATTTCACATTTTGTAATAGATTCAGGTCAGGAATGGCGTTATTCATGGACTGAAAATTTCAAGCCATTTTGAGGAAATATACGTTTGGATCATGCGTCCTTGATAAACGTCTCGTACCAGGTTTATTCCCCACTGTTTGTTTTTATAAAAAGCTTCTCCACTCTTTTGTGAAATCTTTCGTTATGTGGTTGTGCGATTATTCTTTATTCGACCTAAAAGCTCATTAGTGCGACCAAATGCTGATGTTAGGAGCCTCCAGTTTCACTTCATCAGGAGACTGAGGAGGTCAAGGCTCCATGCAGGACATTTGAGGAATTACATTCCAACCTTTACACCACCAACCATGTCTTCATGGAGTTCAAGTTTGTGCACAGGAGCATTGTCTGTCTTAAACAGGGACATTGTAGAGCTTCACTGCACAAAGACGTTCTGTCTTCAGACTTTGTATTTGGAGAAGAACCAGATATCAGGTATTTTTATTCAGATGCTTAGACTTGGTCTGATTCCTTCATAATTCATAAAACGAGATTTAAGATAAGCACAAATAGAGACAACTGAGACAGGAGGATGAGCTGTAGGACCACCTGATACTAAAGTACAACAGTTCTTGTATTGATGGTCCATCTCCAGTAACAGCAGGTATTTCCTGCTTGAAAACCCACTATTGTTACACCATCATTCACCTCCTTTATGTTTAAAAACCATCAGAATTCCCCTGAACATCATCATAACTATTCATCAAGAAGCCTGTAATCATTTTTGAAGACTCCTTAACTATGATTTAATGGAAAAAGCTTTAAAATTGACCTGCGTCCCCGACTCCATCACACCAACCTGCAGCGCTGCAAAGCTCCAATTTTAACTCTTGAGGTCACTATAAGCACTGAACCTGACCTTTTCCTCACATTGAGTAATAAAAACAAAAGACCACAGTGATGACTGAACACATCACAACAATTCTGGTCAAATATTTCAGTATTTTATGTAAAAAAAGATTTGGACAATGACTGTGGATTTAGTGGAAGAAAGTTCTGTGTATTCCAAATGGGACATTCTTGTCTCTAAGACAGAGAACAGGAGAGAAGTTGTGATCAGTCTCTCGCACCCCCACACTCACACATGGAGGTGAAAGTTTAATGGTTAGGGATTGTTTTGGAGCAGGGAGGGTTCCAGAAAATGTAGGGAATCCTGAACCAACATGTCTCTCATTCCACACTTCAACAATGTGCAGTTCCGTCTGGACTGCGACTCATTGGAAGCGACTTCACCGTACAACAAGACGATGAGCCGAAGCGATAAACACGTCTGAGTTCTGTGCGTGTTATTTAGAGAGCAGACAGATGTCTGGAGTGATATCTATCATGGAACCACCTGCCCAGACACCACACCTCAATCCTACTGAACTGCTCTGAGATAAACAAGAAAATCTTCATCTAAAACATCTTTACTGAGTTTTACAAGAGACACAGCAAAGAGTTTCAGCTGAATGTTTGGAGAAAGGAACTGTCCTGGTGCTGAAAGTGTGTACAGCTGTTCTTCATGATAAGAGACCATTTTTTTTGATGAAATCAAACATCTGGACATTTATAGATTTGTTTGGTCAAATCAAATAGAATAAAGGAAGATGCATGTGTCTCTCAAAAACCATAAAACACTCAGTGTTTCTATACTAGTTATACTGAAGTGTCAGGTACATATTCCCAGAAGACACTGGACATCAAATTTTCAAGATACATGACTGTCTGCATGTGACGCACATTGTCTCATAATTAGAATTTGAATAAGGATTCAACTTGAACCATACACAGTGTCTCTCACTTACGTGGTTCAGGTTATGTTTCTATAGTTCTTGTTTCTTTGTCTGTTTATTTCATAAAAAGGGTTTTAATGGCTTGTAGCTTCATTAAGTCTGACGCACAGTTAACTCTCACAGCACAATAAAAAATAATAAAATGACAGTATAACAGTATGTGCTGAATGAAGTGCTGTTCAATGCATCATGCTGAAAAATTACTGTGGAATCCATTAACATTAATGCATATATACAGTTTTATAAATAATTACATTATATGGGCAAAAGTACCGTGGCACCTGAACTTTATCCTAATCTGATTATTCTCTTAAATGTCAGCACAAAATTGGAAGCGCACAATTTTATAGGACACTAGCAATATATTTCCCCTTTCATTTAAACTATAAAATCCAAATCCTGTTCCAGCAAAGTCAGCTCCATGACGATCTGATTTACATGGGTTGGAGTGGAAGATCTCCTGCTACAAAGCTCCAACCCTATTGAACTCTCTCTTACAAAATCCTTGAGAAGTATACACTCTTTTTCAGCGCTGTTTTTCCTGATGCTCACAAGCCTTTGATTTATACGCACTTTTCAGCTCGACTCTCTTTGATCTCTGATCTAAATCCCTGATCTTGATCTTGGTTTATATCTCCAGAGATAGATCCCCTGCCTGCTTTTTTGACAGTGCTTCTGATTACTGTTCTGGGTTCGATTTTTACATTCAATAAAGCTGCACTTTTCTGCATCGCATCTGTGTGTCTAGTCATTACACAACCTCATGTGTTTACTGCAATAAAGAGGCACGACGCAGTGTAATGCAACTTTACATCCGAGAGCCACGTGTGATCTTTCGACCGGTTTTAATTATTAAATATTATCTATCTGTCCTAATTCTGTCTTTTTTTTCTCATACAACGAGCTGCACACACACACACATACAAAAGTGCTTCAATTCTGTATGACAAATATTAATAACGAAATGCAAACAGAGTCAAAGAAACGGCACGTCTGGGTGGAAGAGGGTTATGAATATAGGATGCAAAAACATCAAGTCAAGTCAAGACAAGACCAGATATAGACATGCTGGAATAGTCCAAAAAAACATTTCTATAATTAGGTCTCTATGAATCCAGTGTTGAAGATGAAGAGATTGGGAATGCCACACGCTTTTGTGAAGACGCGAGACGGACCGACTGACAGGATTTTCTCTAATGCATTCAGAAGCCTTTCTCAGAGCAATGTCGTGCTGAGAGGCTGAAAGACGAGTCCCGGTTTCTTTTTAGCGTTCTCCGATGGCTCCGGAACTGACGGGACGCTTCAGAACAATGTCAAAATGCATCAGTGCAAAAATCAAAGCTGAGCGTCAGAAGATGCTCCCGGTTTCAGCTCCAATTTCTCCAGTCAGGTCGGAGTTCCTTTGGTCCTAGTTTCACAGGCTGAGAGCAGATGGTGCAGAAATGACTTCTGAAGAGAGAATATGAGAGAATAGAGATTTAATGATCATTTAATGAAGCGTGAGGCATTACAAAGAAATTGTAAAAAGATAGAAACGTGGAAGACAACAAGTCAGAAACCTGAAGCTGTCATGCAGAATATCAATCAAGTATCTGAGTTATGCAGGAAAGTTTTCTCCCATTAAGACTCAGGTTTTATCTCATTATTCAGAACTTCCTGTAGTTTTACACCTTTAAAGTTGCAATATTCACCAAAAACACAAAGCTCTGTGGTCTTTTTTAACTTTCCATTCTACATTTAGTCTCCATTTGCTCTTATAATAAGCTCCACTCTTCTGGGAAGATGTTCCACTGGTGTTAGTTAAGACAGGTACTGATGTAGGTGAGAAGGTGAGGAGGCCTGGGGTGCAGTCAGTGTTCACATTCATCCCAGTAGGGTTGGAGCTCTATAGCAGGAGATCTTCCATATCTTCCAACCCATGTAAAGCAGATGTTCATGAAGCTGGCTTTGTGTACAGGGGTATTGTCATGCTGGAACAGGGTTTGGGTCTCCTGGTTCAAGTGAAGGGAAAATACAGACATTTTATACAATCGTGTGCCTCCAGTATTGTGGTAACAGTTTAGGATGAAGACCGCGTACGAGCTGAAGGCCGAGATTTTAGTGACGTTCTTCAGGATGTAACTCTTCTTAATATAAATTCACAAAGATTGACATCATCTAAATTATTCAAGAGTCTGTCTGGTGTGTATTATTTCCCGAATCCAATAGTCACAAAGCCTTCTTGTTGTTTTTTTTTATGTTTAATTATAATGAAATGTTCCATAAGACAAACATCTGTAATAAAATGCAAACAGTCTGGATGATGGAGCGAGGGCTCTGAATGAGCTGAGCTCAGTAATGAATCTATAAATATCTGATGCAAAAAAAGATCATCAGAACGTCCAAGTTTCTTGGTTTCAGCTGACTGGGCTGTCTTCTCACCTGATGACTTCGGGATATGAACATCAAAATATTTACATAAGATTCTAAAGCAGGTCTACAGGATATGAGCAATTATATCAGGTGTCATCGAGCTCTCGGCTGTAATCCTGTGTTTATCTACTCGTGTGCTACATACACATGAGGCATGTTGACCTTATCATGAGCTCATGACCAAAACTATTCCTTTTCCCATACTGACATCTTTGGATGGTGGAGCATGACATTTTCTCTTGACTTGAACTTGTTCCAGCATGATATTGCTCCATGAAGATCTGCTTTACATCGGATGGAATGGATTTTGAGTGACCTGCTCCAAAGCTCTGAATCCTATAAAAAGAGGTGAATGTGGATCAGGAAGCTCCCAGTATTACCAAATTTGAGACTTCCTGTGGAAGAGCTGCATGCACTTGTTCAGGAAGTAACAATTGCACCATGAAATATTTGGACAAAAGCATGGGGACACCTGACTTCTTCAGCCATATGTGGAAACTATTAGCACAAAGTTGGAGGCACACAAATTGAGGTTGAATGAATCTCCGCAAATCTTTACAAAATCTAGTAGAACATCTTCCCAGAAGAGTGGAGGTTAACTGGGGAGTAAATGTGAAATGGGAGATTCAGAAAAGTTCACACACGAATGTAAAGTGTACAAATAAACAAGTATATCAATTATTTAAGGATTAATGACCTAAAAACAGACAGTGAACCTGCTCATGTGATAAATAAAGAGAAGTTCATGCTACCGTATGGCAAACCGATGTGTTGTTTCTGTGTAATAAAGATGCTCGAGTTGTGCACTTTGTGCTGAGGGATTTATAATTATAACACAATGCTGAGGGGCGAATACGCTGACATTTTACCCGCCGGAGCTCTAAACAGCAGAGTAAAGGTCAGCGTACGCGCCAGGAAATGCTGCTGATCTTTACACGACTCTGCACTCTTTACACAAACTTTTAACGCTCCTGCTGAAAGGGCAGCACTTCGGTTCAAACACAAACGCTACACAACGACGGCTACACACAGCACAATTTCCATCATTCTTCTTCCTCTTCTTCTTTTCCTTCTTATGTTTCTTAATTCTAACTAAGATGCTAATATTCTTAATACCATGAGGATAAGCCCTTAAATAAAGCCTAAAGACTCATTTCTTCTTAAAACATATGGTTAAAAGATTGTGGACACCTGAACATAAGCTTGGGGGGTGTACTTTCTTAAGATCGCGGTCCACATTTGCTGTTAAAATTACACGCCCGATTTTTCCCATAAACAAACATCTCGTTAAACAAGCCGCATTGATGACATTTTAAATCTATCCGATCTGCTGTACATGTTCCTGTGAACCATGTGTTGCTGTAAAAATGCCAATTTAGAACCATCAGGACTCTGTTTTCTGTCCTGTCTGTTTTTTTCCCACACCAGATGTCCCAGTGTGTTCTTTTGCCTGTCCCTGATTACTAATTGTCTCCACCTGTGTCATTGTATGTGTTTATTTAAGGTCGGTTTGTTGCTCGATTATGGATGTTACAGTACGTGGTTTTGTGTTTTGTTTCCACGTGTCTACAATCTCGTCTCGTTGCGCCTTTTTGCGAGTGTCTTTCGATTTCTTGTCTAATTGTCTAATAAGACATTTAACCTGAGTTTCTAAAAAGATTTAGTTTTTTCCCTTTTTTTAAATTATGGACCAACTTTTTGTTTCTTTAGATGTTTTGCAGACCTTGAATTAATTTTATTTTGTTCTTTGTTCAAAACCCTAATTCCAAAAAATGTCGGATGCTGTGTAAAAGGTAAATAAAAACAGATTTGTTAATCCCATAAACCCAGATATTCTTCACAGTGGAACATAGAAAACATATACCATGTTTAAACTGGAGAAAGTTACCATTTTGAGGAAAAAGTGAGATAATTTTGAAATTGATCAGATGATGTCTAAGATGTCTAAAAGAAATTTGGACAGGGCCATGTTTACCACAGTGTAGCATCACGTCTTGTTTACCAACAGTCTGTGAACATCTGGGAACTGAGGAGACTAGTTGCTGGAGTTTTGGCAGAGGAATGTTGTCCCACTCTTGGCTGATACAGGATTCTAGCTGATCAACAACATGGGTTTTTCTTTGGCAAATATTTAGAAAAAATATGACAAAGGAAACCCAGGACTGTTGGGCAGCTAGAATGGACACTATTCTAGCATTCATGTCATCTGGTTGGAACCTTCATGCATCTTTCAGCAATGATAAAATTTGTCACATGTGCAAGCTACTAAGTCAAGTCAAGTTTATTTCTATTGCACTTTTCACAACAGACATTGTCTCAAAGCAGTTTTACAGAAATCACCAGTGAAGGTGAACGGTGTGTGTTTATCCCTGATGAGCAGCCATGGCGACTGTGGCAAGGAAAAACTCCCTTAGATGTTATGAGGAAGAAACCTTGAGATGAACCAGACTCAAAAGGGAAACCCATCCTTATTTGGGTGACATCAAGAGTTTAATCATAAATCTTTCAACAATACAGAACACTGGAGAGAGAACTAACATGAGCACTGGAGTATAAGATTATAAATAAATGTCCTTTCTACAGTCTTTGGTATAAAAGTAGGAGCTACTGAGCTCAACATTTGTGATCATCACAGATCCAGCAACAGCTTCTCCGTGCCAGAGCCTTTAAACACTCCAGGAGGTACAATGTCAAAACTCCACACATGTAGTGGGATCCAGTTGGCACTGGTACGTCCCTAGATGGTTCAGGATGCAGTGAATTTTATTAGAGAATCATGCATGATTCTTCACCTTTGTCTCTTATGCATAGATTTTTCCAGATTCTTTGAATATTTTGATGATATTATGTCCTGTAAATTACATTTATATAAGATCTGTCCATCTTTACTTCTGAGAGACTCTGCTTCCCAAAGATGCTCTTTTTTTTACCCAATCATTTTACTGACCTGTTGCCAATTAACCACATTTGCTCTGCCTTGTTAGTACCACTTACTTTTCCATCCTTTGTTGCCTCCATCGCAAATCTTTTGAGATGTGTTTTAGCCATGAAATTCAAAATGACCTTATTTTTTCTTTAAAATAGTAAATTTCTTTAAATATGATTTCTATGTTCTATTGGCAATAAAATATAGATTTATGAGATTTGCAAATCACATTTTACACAGTGTCCTAACATTTTTGGAAATATATATATATTTTTTGGATTGTTTAACCAGCGTGAGTTTGTCTCTGAGCTGAAGTCTCTCACTCGTTCATCCCTGGTTTGTGTCCCGACTCTAACGGGAACGTGCAATAATATAAAACTGTAATTAATTACTATTAACTAAAATACAAAATGAATACAAACTTCACAAAAATGTAGCAGAGGTTTTAAGTCACAAAGAAAACTAAACTAAGAAACGAAAGCAGTGGCAGTGAAGCAAAAACATGCGGGAATTACAGCGATGCAATAACAAACGACAATAACGTCCAAAGACAAGAGATTTCAGACTCCTCAAAATACTGACAACAATGCAGGGACTAAGCAGAGGACAGGAAGATAAATAACAACGGTGACAAACAAATGTGTGATAATACGCTTTACATTTGTGAGTAGAATGATTCAGATTCACCTTGGCAATAAAATGAAATAAAAAAATCTCCACCACAACTCTGGAGAGGAAGCTTGTGGAAATACAAAGCAATTTTTTTCCCAGTTAAAGTTATTCAAAAGAGTGAAAACCAACCTCGGGAGATGAATGGAGAGGACGGAGAGACAGACAGAAGAGTGAAAAAAAAGCTCCAGGGAAGAATGTTTTTAAACAGCATCAAAATCCATCAAATCTTTGGCGAACCGCGGAGGTCTGTATGAAAGCGATCTGCCTCAGACATAGCATGCTGAGGCAAGGACACTCACACCACCTGCTACACATCATATCGCATCATCAAGGTCAGCTGAAGGTTCTGCACAAATCCTGCTTGAGTTTTGTGAGTAAAAGCACATAAACAAAATTCTGGATTCTGACCAGAAGGAGGATTAATTCCCAAGAACATCGCCTATATTTAGATTTAACGCCTGGTGGAGTTTTCTGTACAAAGAGATGTTTGTGTAATATCTGTGGAAGGAGACTCCAGTTTCAGTCCCTTTTGATCAATCAGGGGTCAAGCTGTATCTCTTTTTTCCAATATCTTCAGGCTAGTGGGAAAGTGACCATTCTCCAAACATGTACCGGTCAGTCCGAGGCTTCGGATTCTCCTCTATAGCAGGAGATCTTCCACATTTTCCAACCAATGAAAAGATCTTAATGGAGCTGGCTGTGTGCACAGGAGTATTGTCATGCTGGAACAAGTTTGGGTCTCCTGGTTCAAGTGAAGGGACGATTTCATGCTCCTGCTATCTATCTATCTATCTATCTATCTATCTATCTATCTATCTATCTATCTATCTATCTATCTATCTATCTATCTATCTATCTATCTATCTATACATAAATTAATAATGTGCTTGAGACCTCTCGAATAATTATACACAGAAAAGAACTTTAATCGGGTGTAATAAAAAAGTCCCATCTGTTCATCAGTAGCGCTCTCTTCCCCTCACTCGGGTTTTAGCTTAGCGCTAAGTCAGTAAGCGTGTTGGTGTGGTGAGGATATTAATTAGGCTGGCAGTCAGGAAATTGAGGGCATTAGGGCCAGCGGGAGAAATATTGAATCCCATCGATCATAATGGATCTGAAATTTCACTCGTGCTGTGTTTGGGTGAAGCATGGCTCATTTTTTTATCAGATTTTATCACAGCTGGGGTGGATCTCGATGTCAGGACCACCCACCCCCCCTCCAAACACACACACACACACACACACACACACACACACACACACACACACACACACACACACACACACGCTACTGATTATTGAGTTTTTCTTTGTTTTTATTAACACGTATCTTTGCACTTATGAGGCTCATTTAATAAACAAACACCTTAAAAATAGAATAAATTATAGATTAAAATAATATTAAATAAATATTTTTTCATTGTGAAATAAACACTTTATAAGTAAAATATTACCCTGTCAACGTTGCTGAAGCAAACAACAAATACACACACACACACACACACACACACACACACACACACACACTTTCTTCTTGATGCTAAGAATATATAAACCAACAAAAAGAGAAGATAACTGTGTGTGTGGGGGGAGGATGCGTGGTGTGTGTGTGTGTGTGTGTGTGTGTGTGTGTGTGTGTGTGTGTGTGTGTGTGTGTGTGTGTGTGTGTGTGTGTGTGTGTGTGTGTGTGTGTGTGTCAGCTCTATCTTTAATTCTAATGAACACATAAAAGCAGAAGACTGAATTTTCTGCACATCCATGTGTATGTCTGCATGTCTGTCTGTTTGTCAGTGTGTCTGTCTGTCTGATTGTTTGTCTGTCTATTTACCTGTATGTCTGCATGTCTGTTTTCATGTCTGTCTGTCTGTCTGTCTGTCTGTCTGTCTGTCTGTCTACCTGTCTACCTGTCTGTCTACCTGTCTGTCTACATGTATATCTGCCTCCAAGTTTATTTTTCTGTGAATCCCCCCTTTGATTCGGTACTGAACGGCTCCGGTGTGCTATGCGATGTAGGAACCTTGCCGCAGGCATAGCATTAACACTCAGATAAAGTTAGCAAAACCCTTGGGGGCGTTTAAATGAAAAGTTGTAGGTAAGAGAGTCTGTAAAACCGTAAGCAATAGATTCTACCATTCTTTCTTTCCTCCTCCTTCTCCTCCTCTTCCTCCTCCTCTGTGGCGTACTGCCAGACCACAGGTACTCACTGCCAGAAAGCCTCTCCCTCAGGGCTTGTAGTGTTGTTGGATTAGATGTGTTTGGCCAGAAGAGGTTATGAACACATCAATGTATCAGTTCTTTAGCTCTTCACCCTGGAGCTCTAACAGCTAAAAGAGCAAACAGATGTATTGGGGAGATCTGCTAACCTCCAAACACTTAGAGCTGGGAATTCTATTTTTCCAAGTCATTTACATTCCACTGATGATATTTTTACAGCTACATGTTGTTAATGCAATATTTGTGCAACATTTCTATAATAAATATTATAATCATACAACACTTATACTATACTTATGCAATTCCCATACAGTACTTATACAATCATAATATTTTATGGTGATGCATGAGTGGGTGTTTAGGGTGGTAGGCGGGGTTAGAGGGAGTGGGTGGTTATGGTGGTAGGTTGGGTTAGAGCGAGTGGGTGGTTAGGGTGGTAGGCGGGGTTAGAGTAAGTGGGTGGTTATGGTGGTAGGCGGGGTTAGAGTAATTGGGTGGTTATGGTGGTAGGTGGGGTTAGAGTGAGTGGGTGGTTAGGGTGGTAGGCGGGGTTAGAGTAAGTGGGTGGTTATGGTGGTAGGTGGGGTTAGACTGAGTGGGTGGTTATGGTGGTAGGCGAGGTTAGGCGAGTGGGTGGTTATGGTGGTAGGCCGGGTTAGAGCGAGTAGGTGGTTTGGGTGGTAGGTGGGGTTAGAGTAAGTGGGTGGATATGGTGGTAGGTGGGGTTTGAGCGAGGGGTGGTTAGGGTGGTAGGCAGGGTTAGAGTAAGTGGGTGGGTCTGGTGGTAGGCGAGGTTAGAGTGAGTGGGTGGTTATGGTGGTAGGCGTGGTTAGAGTAAGTGGGTGGTTATGGTGCTAGGCGGGGTTAGAGTGAGTGGGTGGTTAGGGTGGAAGGCGAGGTTAGAGTGAGTGGGTGGTTAGGGTGGTAGGCGGGGTTAGAGTGAGTGGGTGGTTAGGGTGGTAGGCGGGGTTAGAGTGAGTGGGTGGTTAGGTGGTAGGCGGGGTTAGAGTGAGTGGGTGGTTAGGTTGGTAGGCGGGGTTAGAGTGAGTGGGTGGTTAGGGTGTAAGGCGGTTTTAGAGTGAGTGGGTGGTTATGGTGGTAGGTGGGGTTTGAGCGAGTGGGTGGTAGGCGGGGTTAGAGTAAGTGGGTGGGTCTGGTGGTAGGCGAGGTTTTCTTCCTACTTTCATGTTGCAGTAGAAAAAGTGAGAAGGTTTTAATTTGAGTCTGTTATAAAGGCACAGGTTTTATTAGAAAGCTGCTGTTTACATGTGGGATGTTAAACTTACAGATCTTTTTGCTTTAAAACACTGAAAATGTGGAGGGAAAAAAAATCCGAACTCTGAGCGCTGGAACATTTTTCTTTTCTGGTATAATGGCATTGAATTAAATCCATTACACACCTGACATGTACATTTCTGCAAGTTAGTCAGTGACAGAATTCAATTTGGTTCAATGTCAGGAGCAGAATGGAGTCTCATTTTACTCCTGAACTCAGACAGTGAGGAAAATACCAACAAACAAATAAACAAACAGACAAACAAAGTCTGAACACAACATAATGAACATGCACAAAGCAAATCATACACCTGTAGAATTATCATTATGTGCATTGATAAATATTTTATTTTTTCCTCATCCAGAATCTGACATCAACCACGGCGTTTATCTCTTTAGAGGATTTTTTCCCTCTTCAATCCTTCAAATCATGTTTTCTTTACACGAGAGCAAAATCAATGAACAGAAATATCATCCAACAGCAGACACCTTATAGTTCCACAACCTTTAATATCTTGTGGCTTTGCCAAGTGATATACCCTGTAATTACAGGAACATGACATAAAAAAAATCATTCCTTGATTTATTTAGATGCCAGACTTTTACACTGTGCAGACAAAAGTAATGGGACACCTGTTTTTTTCCGACCAAATGTGGTTCTTCACCAAACTGTTGCAAGGAAAATAATCGTTCAGGACATTTTAGGGTTAAATTTTTCTAGAGAACTATGAGAACAACAACTATGAGAACTGTTCCAGCATGACAAAGCTCCTTTGCACAAAGCTAACACCTTGAAGATATGTTTTACATGCGTTGGAGTGGAAGTTCTCCTGCTATAGATGTCTGACCCCAACCCCAGGTTTCCTTTCCTCATCTACATCAGTACCTGACTTTACTAACACCCTTGTGTCAGAATGAATCTCCACAAAATCTCCACAAAATCTAGTGGAACATCTTCTCAGAAGAGTGGAGCTCATTATGAGCAGAAGGGAACTAAATGTGGAATGGGACGTCAAAAAGAAGCACGTAGGAATCTTATGGTCAGACGTCCACAAACTTTTGGCCAAAAAATAAATTTACCATCTTATTATACATTTTTTTTTTAATTCAATAAAATTTGCTTTTAATGTTCCATCATTAACATTTGAGAGCAAAAAAAAAAGGGAAGAAACCACATTCTTCATCAGTCCACATGATTTTAATTTTTTTAATTTCTACTGAAATTCAGTTTCAGTTTCTGCTAAAATCAACAAGCATTGAGTTTTATTTCATTATTTTATCTCACACACTTTATCTGAATAGATGCAAATTCTCCTGCATGAAAACAAAACAGTAATTTTTTTGCTCCATTCTGTAAACAAGCCCTGAGAGATGCTCTGGCGGGTCAGTGCTCAACAAAATCCGTTCTCAGAGAAACTCCCCTGATCTAGTGCTCTTTACAAAATCTCCCAAATGTATGCAAGGACACAGCACGAGCAAGCGTCTTCCAGAAACCTATTCCTCAGGGTAAAACCTCAGAAGAAGCATCTCACTTCGCCGGAGTCATTATGTAAAGCAGCACGCAGCGAGTTCGCCACATCCCGCTGTCTGTACACGCATTGTCGATGCAGTTCATGCACAGCAAATCCTATTTTAAGCTCAGCAAGGACACGCGTCAGGTTCAGAAATCTCCAATGACATTGGCTCACTTTTCACTTCTCAACAGATTGGCTGTCAAACCGCTCAGTAAAAGGTAACAGACACCAGACGCTGACTGTCCTTGCTGAGAAAAAAGAAGGAGAAGTGGGTGGAGATGAAGAAATGTTGCACTCGATATTTGTGTGCTACTGTACATCTAGATTTCTTTAATCCATCTATCATTCCTGGAATTTGCAGAATAATCCTCCCCTCGCTCCCTATCAAAAAAATAACAAAATAAAGCTTCACCAGAACTAGAACATGCCACTGGAGATTCATTCAGATGCAAAGGTGTTAGTAAAGTCTGCTCAATGGAGTTACAGCTCTATAGCAGGAGATCTTTCACTCCAAACCATGTAAAGCAGATCTTCATGGAGCTGGTTTTGTGCACAGGTGCATGGTCATGCTGGAACAGATTCGGGGTCTCCTAGTTCATCTGAGGGAAAAAGTTTCATGCTACAGCATCCAGAGACGTCCTACACAACAGTGTGCTTTAGTTTGGGGAAGGAACTACATATGGCTGGAGCAGTCTGGTCTCCATTCTCCATATAGTGTAAGTCTGAAATCTTCAAACCTCCATCACTCTCCTGTAAATAATCTGTTCTCTGGGCATCAGTGTTGGAGTGAGTCGTTGCCTCTCAGTCGCTCCGATCGGTTTGTTTTTGGGAAATGAAGCATTGCAGGAGGGAATCTGAGTTTCTCCACAGGTCAGTGAACGAGTTTTGTTCCCTTCTGCATCCTCACACAGGACAGCAGACGCTTTCTACAGATGGCATGCTGGCGTTTAACCTTTTTATATCAGAGACTGAAAAAGTTCAAGCGTGACAAACTAGACCTTTTCTGAACATTTCCCTCATTTCCCAGCGACGTGATTGCAGGATGAGAGAATGCAGATGAGAAAGGAATCCATGACAGAGGAACCAAGGAATATTTACCACCTGAGTCTTCTCAAGCTCAAGCTATTTTCAATAAATACTTCAAACTTAAACTTTTAACATTTCACTTTTCTTGACTCGCTTCCTTCAGACAGAACTGAAGTCAGAAAAGTGAAATCAATTACGGCCTGCTGCAGACGTGTCCAGAACCACAGCCTCCAGGTCAGATGGTGCCTGAGGACAGATTTTAATTGGCCACGAATTCTACCTTTAAATGAATTACTTGTGGCCTGCTGTATATTTTTTCTCTCTCCAGCTACAGCTGACAGCGTGACTGTAAAATAACAACGAGCTACGGCTAACTAGTGCACATCAGCTGGAACAGGGGCTTCACTGGTGGAGAGACAGAGAAATGGACCACGTTCTGGAGGTCCTGCTGGGCTTCAGACAATAAGGAGCTCCAACAGAGATGAGGAATTACTTAAGTAACCAACTAAAGAAAACAAACAAAAGACAATGAGTAGAGAAAGAAAGAAAGAAAGAAAGAAAGAAAGAAAGAAAGAAAGAAAGAAAGAAAGAAAGAAAGAAAGAAAGAAAGAAAGAAAGAAAGAAAGAAAGAAAGAAAGAAAGAAAGAAAGAAAGCAGGTTTGTAATGGTGTGTAATGTTTGTAATGTTTTTAGGGGATTGTGACGGTATTTCTAATGGTTTGTAAAGGTTTCTTTTTAATGGTTTGTGGGGCTGAAATGGTTGTAATGGTTTGTGATGGTATTTATAATGGTTTGTGATCAGGTGTGTTGACGTAATAGTTTGTGGGGCTGTGATGGTTAAAATGGTTTGTAATGGGTTATGTAATGATTTGTGGGGCGTGTGATGGTTGTAATGGTTTGTGATGGTATTTATAATAGTCTGTGACTGGTTGTGATGGTATGTAATGGTTTATGTAATGGTTTGTGGGGTGGCTGTGATTATTGTAATGGTTTGTGATGGTATGTAATGGTTTATGATGGTTTGTGATGGTTTATGTAAGGGTTTGTGGGGTTGCTGTGATTATTATAATGGTTTGTAATGGTTTATATAATGGTTTGTGTTGGGCTGTTAAAGTGTGTAATAGTTTGTAATTGTATTTAAATGGTTTGTAATGGTTTATCTAATGGTTGGTGTGAGGTGTGTTTGTTTTAGTTTATGTAGTTCTGTGGTTGGTTGTGATGGTTGTAATGGTTGTAATGGGTTGTGTGTGGATTGTGTTTTTGTGGTAGTTTATGATGTGTAATGGTTTGTAATAGATTATGTAATGGTTTGTGGGGCTGTGATGGTTTGTGGTGGTGTTTAGAATGTTCTGTGGTTGGTTGTAATGGTTGTAATGGTTGTAATGGGTTGTGTGTGGATTGTGGTTTTTGTGGTAGTTTATGATGTGTGTAATGGTTTGTAATAGATTATGTAATGGTTTGTGGGGCTGTGATGGTTTGTGGTGGTGTTTAGAATGTTCTGTGGTTGGTTGTGATGGTATGTAATGGGTTGTGTGTGGATTATGGTTGTATGTGTTAGTTTATGATGGTGTGTAATGGTTTGTAATGGTTTTCCGGCAGGTTTATAATAGGCTGTAAATGTTTTTCATTGTCTTTGGCTACTTGTGATAGTCTGTAATGGTTTTAATAGTTTGTAATGGTTTAGTGTGATTCCTTATGATGGTGTTTGAGGGTTTTGGTTGTTTTGATATGGTTTTCAAAGGTGTGTGATGGTTTATAATGGTGTGTTGAGGTTTGTGGAGGTGTTTCAATGTCTTCTATAGTTTTTAAATGTGTGATGCATGTAATGGTGTGTAATGGTTTGTGAGGGTGTGTAATGGTTTGTAGAGGTTGGTAATGGTCTGTAATGCTTTGTAATAGACTGTGAGTGTTTGTGATGGTTTTCTCTGAATGAAACCCATTTCTCTCTCTCTCTCTCTCTCTCTCTCTCTCTCTCTCTCTCTCTCTCTCTTTCTCTCTGTGTGTCTTTTTTTGATGCCTCAGTATTCAGTGACTGTTCACAGTTCATAGTAATTACAGTAATTACAGTAATTACGTGGTGAGTGCTCTGGAGTCTGGACAAGAGTCTAGCTCACATTTTAGTTAATCAGCGAGTATAAAAATGAGGTTGTACTCGGTATAAACCTGCCAAAAAGCTGCATTGTTGTATATTTTCTGTGTTTCAGTTGAAGACAAATCAGGACAATCATTTTGTAAAACGCTAAAAATGCATAAATGAATAAGAAGCTTTCATTTGGAAGAATACATTAATCATGCCGTCTGGATTAAAGTGCAGACTCTTGATTGCTTTTCATCAGTCAGAAATAGGAATCCAAATCAAGCCAAAATGTATTTCAACACATTCACACACACAAAAAAAAAAAGCAGAATTAAGCGCACTGCGTGTGGCTAGTGAAAGGAAAGCTAAAGTAATAGTGTTTTTGTTGTAAAAGTGAGCAGAGTTATTAGCTCTCCGCTGCTTGAAAACGTTCGATTGTGTTCTATACACATTCGTTTCACAGAGCAAATGTAGAATGTACAATTTAAACCTCTTCTGCAAATAGAATGTAAACAGATGTTGTTGTAGATGACGATTGGTCAAATCAGCATGTGATGCATTCATCCCGGATACTGATTGGTTGATTGTCCTGATCGATTGGTAATTTATGTATGAGGTGGTATCCAAAAGCCTGGAGACTAACGGTGTACCTGGTGCTGTTCTGACCGTCTGCAAGTTCGAACAAAGAGCAAATTCTGTGTGAAACTGGGCAAATTTGCCACAGAGACGTTTGACGTGACATACGGCTGCAACGAGTCGTTCGAGTGTCACGTGCTTCAAGAGCAGAAGAACATCACTGGAAGATAACAAGAGATCAGAAAGACCTTTGACAAGCTCGATCCCCAAAATTGTCTAAACTGTTCAGCAACTCGTGCTTGATGATCGGCGGAGAAGGATCCACACGATCTCACTTCCGCACCCACCCTACTCGCCTGATTTGCCTCCTGCGAACTTCACCCTTTTCCTGAAGATGAAGATTCAACTCAAAGTTGTCTGTTTGAAAACATTTGTGGAGCTCTGGTGCATATCATAGAAGATGCTTCAAAAAGGAGACTTCCAGGACACATGGGGGTGCTGTATTGCTGTGCAGGGGGACTATTTTAAATGTGACTGTGTGGAAATGTAGATAACTAAAAGCACTTTCTTGTAAACAGAGCTCGTATCTTGAACTAGGAGACCCAAACCTGGTCCATTAAGACAGTGCCATCTTCATGAAAATCTGCTTTACATGGGTTGGAGTGGAAGATCTCCTGTTATAGAGCTCTGATCTAAACCCTATTGAACAATGTGAACGCTGACTGCACCCCAGGCCTCCTCACTTCACCTACATCAATACTTGACTTTACTAAAACCCTGGAAGCTGAAAGAATCTCCACAAAATGAGAACATCTTTCCAGAAGAGTGGAACTTATGTTAACAGCAAATAGGAATTAAATGTGGAATGTAATGTTAAAAAAGGAACACATACCAATGAATACTGGCATGGAGAAGAAGAAAAAGATACTGGCTATGCCTCGTTTAGACATAGACTAGCCGTTTGTTTTTGTTATAATATGTCCTGCATTAGCACTCGCCTTGTGTTTTGGATCCTCATTGTAATATTATACATTTATTGCTTATAGTTTGGTGTGAAGATGTGTGAAGCTCCAACACCACCACCAACTGATGAACATGTAAACAGACAACAACAAAACAAACAAATAGCAAACATTAAAGACATATACAATACTTTATACACGTGTTTTCTTTTACCCCGAGGCTTCATGATCCATCGGTTTATCACAGGATTGGTTCAGAGCAAAAACATCCACGTCTCGAGTTATTGTGTTGGTTCACAAGAAATCCCTGGTTTATACGCACATGTGAAGATCTTCTGCACACCTTTCAGTGCTAAAACTATTCTACAGATTTAAAGTTATTTCATTCAAACTGCTCCTACTATGTATAATTATATAATTGTATATATATATATATAGTGTATGTGGAATAAAATTTGGTGATGTATGAGATTATACAGTCAGTTTAATGGGTTTAATGACTATTTTCTCATTACACCAAAAGAACTCTGGAATATTACCGAGTGAGAGATATTGGTTCTCGAAAAAAAGCGAATGAATTTGTTTTATTACGGATTGATAGGAAATTAGAAATGATTTTTCCGTGGAGGATTGGTCTTTTTACGATGGGAAAATCAATTACGAGGAATTCAGATGGAAAATTAAAGCAGACCAGTGGAGGGCCAGCGATTTGTCAGGAGGTGAAATAATTACCACAAAGCCGTGATTAAGAAAAGGACATAATGCTGAATCTGAGATTTCTCGATAAAAAAATTAAACATGCTCTCTAAAATAATGTGTAAAATTTGTATTTTTAAGGATTTTAGATCTAAAATGATAACAATAGATGTGACATTTTCTCAGGTTTTATTGTGAATAAAATATAGGTTTACAAAATGTCATTGTGTTTAGATCTACATTTAGTTGTAATATTCGATGCTGCAATGAATAAGGGCTACAATCACCATGAGCAGTTTTACACTTCATCAGTGAACAGCTGAGAACCTCAACAATGATGAAACTACAATAAATTCACCCAGATGAGGATGAGGTTCCCGTCTGACCCTGGTTCCTCTCCAGGTTTCTCCCTCATACCATCTCAGGAAGTTTTTTCCTTGCCACAGTCGCCACTTGCTCACTCATTAGGGATTCCTGTATAAGGAATCATTTCTGGTGCAGAAATGTATATCATTACTCGATTTATTTCTGTAAATGAGATAATAATGAAATAATCCATACTAATGAGATAAAAATGTATTTAAAATAAGATTATAGAACATAAATTGATCAGTGGACAGTAGTAGTAGGTCATAATAATGATATATTGAGATAATTGCTCAAAATAATAAAATAATATAATTAGAAGGTAGAATATGTAGACCACACATATTAATGAGATAATACATAATAATAAAGCACATTAATAATATAATGGCTATATAACGAGCTTATAACTTATTAATAATGATGTTAGGAAGCTGAAGTCAGAGATGATACAGCACCCCTAGAGCACAGAGGGTTAAGGGCCTTGCTCAAGGGCCCAAGAGCTGCAGCTTGGCGATACCAGTGTTTGAACTCCTGACCCTCCGATCAGTAACCCAGAGCCTTAAATCCTGAGCTGCCATTTCCTGAAAGCTGATGGTACTCTCTCTAACTCGTATTCTTGTCTCTCTGTTCCTCTCTCTCTTTATTTCTGCATTTTTTCTTTTGCAGTTTCATTGCTTTTATTGATACGTACCATTCTCTTCCCCCTTAGCTCCGCCTCCATCCACAAAATGGTTCTAGACCACGCCCACATTTCCACATATGTCAAGAGCGATTTGTTTGTCAATCGCAAGGCATTAGATATGACAGGAGGAGATGATGTTATAGTGTAAGGAGACGAGTAACATGAGTAATAAATAAAACCGAAAAGTAGGAGATAAATACAATAAATATTTGATCTGAATCATGAGATGATTGTGATGTTGTACGAGATGAAGGACTTCTGACATGTAAGACCAGGCATTTATTAGCAGTGATGAGCTCCTCTGCTGTTCTCAACACTTTCTGATCTCATAACCTCAGACTGATATTATTATTATTATCATTATTGTGCAAGACGAAGAAAATCAGAAGCACCAAACTTTGAGATGTTTCAAGGAAAACAAAAAACCTTGTAATAAAGCTGTAATAGTTTAATTGAGACGATCAGGAGGTCAAACATCCAAAGGAACAAACCAAAAGCAAATAATCAACAGCATGACAAAAGGGTTAAAATACGGTAATAAAGTCCAGACCCACGCTTTGTTGTTACACGTGCTGAAGTAATTGACTGTAAAACCAGGAGGTGACACAGAAACAGACCTACATACACTTGAGATCCCAACTTGAGCTGATGGGGAAGTGCTGGTCTGCTGTGTGACAAAATGATATAAAATGTATTTTGCTGTAAAATAAATTCAGTTTTCTGTCGTTTAATTATAATAGCACAGCTCTGTGATTGAGGAAACAGACTCCTGCTGCTTCGCTAGAAGTCAGAAGGCCATTTGCACAGCGAGGCAGAGCCGTGATAATGAGGAGGCTGACTCGCAGCTCTGGGACTGATGGGAGATTCTAATAAACTGATATGACAGCATTCGGAGCTTTACTGACCTCGGCAAAAGCAGGGGCTATTTATGGTGCGAATAAAAAATTGTTATTCCGAAAACTTCCGGGTGCAGATGGCGGTTTGGCTCTGGCAGGAAATACTGACTTTGTCCACTGTGGACGAGTTTGTGGGGCAGATTCAGGCTGACGTTTTATAGGAGCTGTGGTACACATTAGCACTTCATTAGCAGTGTGCTGTTTCCCTCAGTCTGGAAACACTTGTGTTGTGTTGGGGCTGAAAAACTGGACAGAGAGGGAAGCGGATCTCATTACAACAAAGCGCTGTCAAATTCTTATTTCTGATTGGTGGTTTAATTTTTGATTTTCTATAACAGCAGCTTTAACCCTGTAACAGTTTTATAAATAATTATTTCACTCATTTTATTACAGTATCGTTTCCATAGCAATGGTTTATTCACAGAGGTTGTTGACATGGTGAAGTTTTCTGTAAGGAAAAACGCATTTATGTGATTTATAAGAAAGGAGTCTCCAGTGCCAGAAAGAGAATCTGATGATGGAATGAATGTTTGTAGCTGCTATAACAGGAGTGAAAACAGATTCACGACATTAAACACTATAATCTAAACTGTATTCATTGCCAAATTGCTGTAAGTTCACAGGGATATAAAAATCTTTATATATTCATATAATTTTTTTGTCTGTGATTGTTTTTTAATGCATTTAATTATTTATCTTAATTTTTTATTTGATTTTATTAAGTATTTTCCTTTTCAAGGATTGTTTTATATTGCTAATTTTCCTATTGTTTTTCCAATTTGTTAATTTTTTTTTATTACTAATTATTAATATTCATTTTGTATTTTTAAATAAATGTATATATAGTAAATACATTTTGTTATTTTTATAAATAATTTGTTTGGGAAAAATATTTGTTATAAAATTTTAATTACTTTAAAATATGTACATCAAATAACAATTTTTAATTCTTTAATTATATTAAATTAATTAATATATTTATATCTAACAATAATTAATAAATTATTTAATTTGAATATGTTTTACTACCTGTATAGGTTATTATTATTATTATTGTTGTTGTTGTTGTTGTTGTTATTATTTGTACACAATTATCTGTTCGTAGTTTCAAATTCATTAATAAAATATTTGCTTAATTTGCCTATGAACATATAATGAATATCATTTCACTGATTCCTGATTCAGCCAAACACAAGCAGGTGAATAATGATGCAATCACCATGAAATGATCACACACACACACACGCACGCACACACACACACACGCACGCACGCACGCACGCACACACACACACACACACACACACAGGAACATCTTCATGAGCAGGCAGTACTCCACAGCCTCTGAGTAGAGATGGATATGAAGAAAGCTTCCTGCAGAGACACTGCTGATGGAACAGAGACACAATACGACCTTCTCCTGACGGAAAAATGACTCCATCCTTCCTGCTGAGGGAAACGAGTGCACTGCTAAAAATATCAGGGTTATCTCTGACGTAAACACCCAGTCCTGAACTCTTCAGGAGAGACTGAACAACACGTGTGGTGACGTAAACACTGGAAAAAGTAACATATAAATCTATAATTTGTTTATAAATAATTATAATAATTCAAAGATGTAATATTTATAGTAATAAATGAAACATTAAAACAATCGTTTTGTTGATGAATAATTGTTTATATTTTTAGTTAGATAGTTAGATAAATAATTTGATATTTATTGAATGTTTTATTTAGATAGTAAGTCAGTTAGTTAATAAGCAGCTGAGTGGATAGTTTGAATAAACAGTTATTAAAATAATTATTTTAGTTAGGTAATTAAATAATTAATTATGTAGGTAGATACACATTAAACTATTTATTTAGTTGACTTGTTAGTGAATGTGTTAGTTAGTTAGTTAGTGTTAGTGTCAGTTAGTTAATTAGATAGTTAGTTCAGATGGTAGTTATTAAATGTTTTAATTAGTTGGTTGGTTAATTATATAAGAGTTAAGAGTTAAAGTTAGCTAGATAGATATTACAAAAACTACTTGTTTAGTAGGTAAATTATTGAATAGATGAGTTAGTTAGTTAGTTAGTATTTAGTTAGACAGGCAGGCAGGCAGGATCAAATGACAAGCAATACTTTTACAAAAACTATTTTGTTATTTAATTGGACATCAGAAATATATTTGCTGGTATATATTTATTTATGTATGTACTTATTCATTAAACATACATTTAGAAAGTTAAGCATTTAGATATTTATTGTATTTTTTTTTTTATTCACTTATTCATGTTTAACATCAATCAGCTAAAAAACAGAGTCCAGAATAATAATCAGAATCATTTTGAGTAGAAATCCAACTGTTCAGCTTTGACAACAACAACAAACAGCGAACTAATGATAATTAATGATAATCTGCTTTCTCGCTCCAAAAAAGGCAAATTATATCATTTTGAAGAGGCAGGTGTTCACTTCTGAGCAAAAATATAATTCACATCACTTCCTGTTGAGACGGAGGCGTATGCTGCTGAAAATAACCATGAAATGATGTTGAAATATTCAGGGCAAGAAGTGAAGTCACGTCACACAGGAGGAAAATACAGCCTGAAATAAAATAAAGGAAAAGATTTATCAGTTTTTTTATCAACTGAAAATGTATTTTTGTGTTTCAGTAAATTTGTATAAATATATTCAATCAGATTCAAACAAATGAATGCATTTAAATATATTCCAGTTGTCTGAATTTATTTTTATGTCAATGGCTGAAATCTGAAAAAATCCGAAAATATGTGAATATTTCAAAAGGAAATGAGAAGTGAAATGTCAAACCCCACAGCTCACCTCTGACAAAAACACCATTTATTTATATATGTAAGAGGAAATCTTATGGAAAGAGTCCATATATTGGAGAACTGGTGCGTATCAGGGGAAAATAATTGAGGATGAACTCGTCTTGTACCAGCGTCTGCTCTGAGTCATGCAGCGAGAGGTGACGGAGCTCAGCGCGATTGCTGGATGTGTTGTCATGGTAACCGAGGTTTAAAGGTTAAACCGGACTCAAAGATTTCAGTGATGAAGGTGACTTATCAAATCGATGAAGAATTGCTGAAGACAATACGGGAATAAAGCGTAAACAAACAAACAAACAAAACATACAACAAACAAACAAACAAACAAACAGTAAGGTGTAATGACAATTATTTTCCAAAAAAACAGAACATCTGTAATGTGTTCACTGTGATTTGTCAGTTTTCATTCGGATTTGTAGCAGAGCATCTTCATTTTATATCCATTTATTTTTACATTTTACGGAATGGAATCTTCTTGACACAAATTCTTGCTTAAGTTCTAGCAGCTATAAACATTTGTTCCTTTTTTTCATTCTTTTTCTTCCCTCTGTTCTGATGATGTTCGGATGAAAAATGGAATGTTACAGAATCGAATTATAGTGTTGTCCACTGCTGACACTGGAGACTCCTTCTGTAATTGCTCTCAAATAAACCCATGTCTCTTCACGGAGAACTTCACCATGTTAATGATTATTATGTTTGCTATGGAAACCAATTATGAAAAACACAGGATATAGTAAATGAATTTAGAGTTTCTAAAACCAATAAAATTTGAGAATTCAAAAGAGAGGAGGAAAGAAGGAAGGAAGGAAGTGTCGGTCTCAAACCCCGGATAAATGTGGAGTGTTTTATTATGAATGACATAATATAAAATGCATCGGATGGTGGTCTGTAGGATTGTGAAGAAGAAGAGAAGGAGAGTGAAGACTGAAAAAATTATATAGTGGAAACTGAAAGAGAAAGACTGTAGTGTAAGTTTTAGGGAGTCTCAGACTGGTTCAGAGTGGAGGTTGGATTGCATAAAGGATCGGCTCTGAGCCCTTTCCTGTCTGCAGTGGTGATGGATAGGTTGATGGACAAGGTCAAACAGGAGTCTTCCTGGACCATGATGTTTGCCAATGATATTGTGATTTGTGGTGAGAGTAGTGAGCAGGTTGAGGAGAGACTGGAGAGGTGGAGGTACACGCTGGAGAGAAGAGGAATGAAAGTCAGTAGGAGTAAGACAGAGTACATGTGTGTGAATGAGAGGGAGGGCAGTGGAGGGGTGTGGTTGCAGGGAGAAGAGGTGGAGAAGGTGGAGGAGTTCAGGGACCTGGGGTCAACAGTGCAGAGTAATGGAGAGTGTGTTAGAGAAGTGAAGAAAAGAGTGCAGGCAGGGTGGAGTGGGTGGAGAAGATTAGTAGGAGTGATTAGTGATAGAAGAGTATCTGTGAGAGTGAAAGGGAAAGTTTATAGGACTGTGGTGAGACCTGAGATGTTGTATGGATTAGAGACGATGGGCAGGATTAGAAATGAGTTTATTAGAGGGACAGCGCATGTAGGACGTTTTTTGGACAAAGTGAGGAAGACGAGATTGAGATGGTTTGGACATGTGGAGGAGGGACATGGGGTATATCAGTAGGAGAATGCTGAGGATGGAACCACCATGAAGGAGGACAAGAGGAAGACCAAGGAGGAGGTTTATGGATGTGGTGAGGGAAGACATGCAGGTAGATGGTTTAAAAGAGGCAGATGTAGAGGACAGGGGGTTATGGAGACTGATGATCTGCTTTGGAGACCCCTAATGAAAGCAGTCAAAAGAAAAGGAAGAAGAAGAAGAAGAAGAAGAAGAAGAAGAAGAGAAGAAGAAGAAGAAGAAGAAGAAGAAGAAGAAGAAGAGGAAGGAGAAAAGGAAGGAAGTGTTATAGCTGCTGTAGTGTGAGTGAGAACAGGAACATGTAATTATAAATGGACAAAACTGACAACATCATATGGTTTTAATTAGTTTAATTCTAATTGCTGGTCAAAATAGAATAAAAGACACCAAGATATTCTGGAAAGGAAGGAGGGAGGTATATGATAGAAACAAAGAAAAGAAAAGAAGGAAAGAAAGAAAGAAGCATGGCAAGAAGGAAGGGGAGAGGAACATATAAAGGTTGCTACATGGGTAAGGAAGAAAGAACTTAAGAAAAAAAAACAAGGTAAAGGAGGATGGACAGAAGGAAATGGACAGATACACTACAGAAGGTAAAATAGATTGTTTAAATAGAAAACATGAAGGAAAAAAGGAAGGATTTAATGAAGGAAGTAAGAAATGGACAATAGATTATTATTATTATTATTATTATTATTATTATTATTATTATTATTATTATTATTATCATTATTATTATTATTATTATTATTATTGAACTGAAGTGTGATATTGAGAATATAATTTCAGCTTCCTTTTTCAGGTTCAGGAATCTTTTTCTGAATTCCTCCAAAGGGACAAGTGAAGAAATGAAAGAAGACATGCCCTCATGCTCAACCTTCTCTTCCCCCTCGCTGCGTGAAAGCTCGTTGCTTGCGATGTCGCTATTCATTTGTAAAGGCGGCCGTCTTTAACGAGTGCGATTTGCGAGCGATGCTGCTGTTTATCAACGCCATTCAACCACATAAACTCATTAAACGTTCAGAAGGGTCTCGCACGGTTGATTAATACGCTGTCATGATCGCTATACAGAGCAGATTCAGACATGATGGCAGCTGTGCTATCTCGCAAATATCAACTATTACAGAAAAAAAATATATATACAATAATAATAATTATCGGCACAAAAAGATAAAATGACGAAATTATACTATTTATTTTATATTTCAAAAAATCCATTATAAAATTCTGATTGAGATATGTATCTATCCCCAAGCTGTAACCCCCTGGCAGAGGAAACCAGGATTTGAGCAGAAATATCATGGAACTGAATAGAGCGTGCCCGTTTTATTACTGAAATTATTACAAAAAGAATTTACTGAATCATGAAGATGTGGTAAACAAAATAAATATGTATATTAATTATATTAATGAATATAATTATATAAATAAATAAATCATAAATATAATATAGCGCTCTCTGTGTAGCGCACAGTATTACTTAAAAAAAAAAAAAACATACAGAACAAGAAATCTGTAATTAGCCTCTAGAGGCCGCTCTTTAATGACAGTGGACCTTTTTAGTCGCTCAAGCAATGAGTGCTGCCGGAAAAACTATCAGTATGGATTTTCTGCCGATTCATTGGAGAATGATTTGGTTGACCTCTAGTACTGATATAAATACTTTTTCTATAAAGGAATACACAGTCAACCCTCGAAAATTCGGAACTTGTGGCACAGAAAATTTGCGGGTTCTTATTTGGAACATAACTAACAGCAAGTTTTATTTGATTATCTTAAAATTTGCGGGAATCCACAGCAGGACTGAATGTTCAGGAACGTCAGGAATAACATTTTAAATCGTTTTCACTAACAAATTTCAGAAAAGTTTTTAAAACACATTATTGTATTAAAGTGACAATGTCTAGATGAATTCACTAAGGTACCATAGGGAACGTAACCCCCATGAGTTCCTGGGAAACCTTTGTATATAAAAAATAACCTTGGATTGTGATTGGCTGGAAAATTTTAGGTGTGTGTTCAGAACATTTCACACACACAGGAGGATATCCCATCACAAAGACAGCACCAGGAGTTACTCCAACAGCATCAGAATTAGATGTTATTGTGATTCGGAGCAGCAGAACTCTAGATGTAACCAGTCATATATAAAATACGCAATGAAAATAAAGCGTCATTTTGATCCATTCAGTCAGTTTTACTCATCAACATCAAACAAACATCAATAACAGCTGTAACGCCTCAATGCTGGAAAGTGACCATAGTAGGAGGTGATAATCTACAGCCAGGTGTGAGACCTTGCACCATGATAATGCTCTCTGGGTCGTTCTTCACCTCCACGTTGTGCACTAACATCCTGTAACACCTCACACCTACAAAGCAGCTTTACAGAGGCTGAACCACAGATATCTGGAAAAAGAAGATGTCCCAATACTTTTGGAGATACAGTGTACATTTCCTTTCATTTTCTCTGAAATCTGAATTCTACTCTGTTAGTTTTCAGCTAAATGAATCTACGTGGTGAGACAGCAGCCGTTTCAGCGCAGCAGTCGTTCTCAGAGTCAACAAGCTCATGTATGCACAGTGAGACGATTTTCATCCACTCAATCACACGTACGTTTATCCTCATCCAGGGGAAGATAAAAACACACACCTCTCACCAGAGAAAGACTACGCACTTCTCTTCTGCCATCGATTCTTTCTAAACCTCTTCTGTTTATCTGCTTCTCTCCAGATTCTCCAGACAAAACATGGCCTCAGGCTCAGCACTGAGTTCAACACACACACACACACACACACACACACACACACACACACACACACACACATACACACGTTTCACTTGTGGTTACATGTCTGATCTGTAGGAAAGAAGGAAAGAACATAAAAATACAGAAAGGAGGACAGACAGATGTGGGTAAGGAAAGAAGGAAGAGATCGATATATGATATTAAGTAAGGAAGACCAAACTAGTGGAAAGAAAAAGAAGTGAATAAAAAAATTTAAAAAGGAGGGAAGGAAGGGAGGAGTAATGGACAGAAGGATGCAATGAAGACCAGAATGAAAGATGGGAAAAAATTAATAAAGGACCGAAAAACAGAAAGAAGGAAAGATAAAAGTAAATGGCTGAAGGACAGAAAAATGGATGGAAGACCAGATTAAAGGGAATGAAAGACAGAAAGATAGAATAAAGGAGAGAATAAGGAAGGCAATAAAACTAACCGAAGGAAGGAAGGAGGAAGGAAGGAAGGATGGAAGGAAGGAGGAAGGGAGGAGGATGAAAGACAGGAACAAAGAAATGAAAAGTAGAAAAGAAAGGAAAGAAAAGAAAAGGTAAAAGTGACTTGGATGACAGACAGAAGGATGAAAAAAAAAGAAAAGATAGAAAGAAAGAGGGAAGGAAGGAAGTAAAAGAGAAAGGAAGGGAAGTAGGAATGAAGGAGGAAGTAAAAAGAGGAGAACACTCTCTTCATCACCATGAGGAAATGTAGTTCAGTTGCGATATTCCACTTTACTGATGTCCTTCTTTGGAGAATGTTTATTGTAAATGTAGAACGAAAACAAAACCCGTCAGAAATAGAAAGCTTTGAATAAATAAATAAATAAATAAATAAATAAATAAATAAAATCACCACGGAAACCGTTCTGGCTAATTGGCGTAGCACTGCAACATCTGTGTAACGAGTTCCATAACGAGTTCCTGGAGTGCAAGAAGACCATAACGAAAAGGAGAAACAAAACTGCGCACGCGCACGCACACACACACACACACACACACACACACACACACACACACACACACTTGGAGGTATAAATACTGGCACACAATACTTTCTTCTTCTTCTTTTTTTTTTTTTTTTACAAATTCTTCACTCATTTAATAAAAATTTTGGTGTAAATTTCAGGAAGAAGAAAATGAGCAGTTTTCCAGCAGGAGGAAGCCGAACATCTCCGCTTCAGGAAAATGGTTTAAACAGCCATGAGCTTCCAATTTTCTTGTGGAGATTTGTGGAGATTCATACGGAGCTCTAAAGCAGGAGATCTTCCACTATAAAGATCTGTAAAGCAGATCTTCATGCCGCTGGCTTTGTGCACAGAAATATTGTCATGCTGGAAGAGGTTTGGGTCTCCAAGTACATGTGAAGGAAGAATTTCATGTTTCAGCATCCAAATTTGTCTGATATAATTGTGTTCCTCCAACTTTGAAGATCAGTAAATCAAATCAAATACTTTGGTCCCTAAAGTGTATTTTTCTTTGATGTCTGATTAAAAAAAAATGTGTGTTTAAAGATAAAAAAAAACTTATTAAATCACATCCTTTCACACAAAATAAAAACGTGAGGATAAAGGAAATGCAAAAAGAGTAAAATAAAGGAGAAGTTGTGGAATAGTAAAAGAGAAGAGAAAATCAGGGTCACTTACGGTGTTTATCTCTTTTATTCTGCTGAAGGTTCTGGAGGTTCTAAAAGTGCTTTCATCAAAGCTTTCAATATTTTAAAAGATGAAAAGAAGAACCTGCTCCTGAGAAATAAATCTCTACAGTTCTGTTAACATCATGGCTAGGTTTCTGCACTGCTCTGCATTATCAGCTGTGAGATCTTCTATAGAGGAGTGTGTCTTTCCCAATCATGTCCAATTAATTAACTTATCCACAGGTAGACTTCAATCAAGGTGTAGAAACATCTCATTAATGATCAGGAGAAACAGGAGGCACCTGAGCTCATTTTTAATTGTTGCTGCAAAGGGTCTGAATACTTAATGCACATGTGATTTTAAAGGTTTTTTATTTATAAAATGTACAGAACGTTTTAGAATTCTGTTTTCACTTTGTGATTATGAGGTGCTGAGTGTAGATTAATGAGAAAAAAAGAACAAGGAAGTACTTTACACACAATCATCTTCAAAACAGTCCCCATGCACAGTAACGCAGTGCTCCACTTGTTCTTCTAAATCGCGTCCTGGAAGTCACCTTCTGTAAAAACGGCGAGCTGGATCCGAATCTGTCAAATAGGGTGGGTGCAGAAGTGAGAAACTCACGTGTGAGGAGGAGCTTGGTGACAGGAGGAGCTCGGTGCCATCTATTGGTGTGTTACAAAACTAGTCTTAAAAACTGAACTAGTTTTGATACCACCTCGTATATATACTGTATATATTCTATATATACAAAACAATGTTTATAAATGTTTTTATTTCTTTTTATTCTTTTTATTTGTTTATAAGACTTTAGTAGGTTTTGTAAATCAGGTTGATGAAGAACGCGTTAATCTCCTGAGGATGTGGAGGCTTCGCTCTGTGGCGTGTCTGAAGACTGATTATAGTATGATAGAGTATTTTTTTTCGTTGCTTTGTTTGTTAATACCATTTGTCTGGATGTTGCTTTTGCACAAACATTGTGATTAAACCCAGGTGTTAATAATTACAAGCATCGGCAGAGACCACGGCGCCAAATAATCTCCCAGCATCGGGGGGGACGTAATTATAGCACATTGTTGGGGAACAGATCCAGCGCCGAGGGAGGAACAGTAAAGCCTGCAGAGCAACTTCAATAACCGTATCCAACGGCGACGGGTTCAGCGTGAGACAGGAGGAGGAAGAAGAAGAAGATGATGATGATGATGATGATGATGATGATGATAACCCAGCTGGATTCTGAGTAATGATATAGTGTGTGTGAAAAGAAAAACAGAAAGAAAAAATTGAAGGAAAAGTGGAATAATAAAATGAAGGAGGAGGAAGAAAGAAAGGGCAGAAAGATAGATGGAAAGAAGAAATGAAGTACAGATGTGTGGAAGGAAAAACAGAATGAATGATGGAACTAATGATTAAAGGAAGGAAGGAGGGAGGAGGAAAAAATAAAGGAGGAAAGGAAGGGTGGAAGGAAAAACATTTAAAAAGGAAAGAAGAAATTAAAGAAAGACAGAAAGATTAGAAGAAAAGATTAAGAAAGATAAGACGAAGGTAGGATAGAGAAGGAAGGAAGGAAGGAAAGACGGAAGAAAGGAAGGAAGGACAGACAGATATACTGAAAGAAAGAAGAAAGAAACAAAGGAAGGATGGAAGCATAGACAAACGAAAGGAAAGAAAAAGTGGACAGATAAATAACAGAAGGAAGGAAATAAACTATATAAACAGTTGGAAGAAGTGATTGGAAAAATACAGAAGAAATAAATAAATGAAAGTAAGGCAAAAAAAAGGAAGGAAGAAAGAAAGGAAGAAACACAGACAAGGGGAAGGAAAGAAAAAGGAGGGAGTGGACAGATGAAGGACAAAAGAATAAAAGAACAGAATAAAAGATGAGAAGTGATTAAAAGCATGAAAGATGGAGGGATCTTCTGGGCAGTGAAGATCTCCTGCTATCGAGCTCCAACCCTGTTGTGATAAATGTGAATGCTGACTGCATCCCAGGAGCCTCCTCACCTTCTCACCTACATCAGCATCTGACTTTACTAACACCCTTGTGGCTGAATGAATCTTCACAAATTTCCACAAAATCTAGTGGAACATCTTCCCAGAAGAGTGGAGCTTATGATAAGCACCAATAGTGACTAAATGTGGAATGTAAATTTTCCAAAAGAAGCGATTTTAAGGCCGGTTCTGTTTATATAATGTTCTTCCTACATTTGAGGTAAAAATGTTTCTGGATAAAAGTTGCACAA